>NC_056725.1:192970122-193107643 GCF_019279795.1 Protopterus annectens | reverse complement strand
AAAGTTTATTAAGCATCCTTCATTTAATGGGACAACACCACATGAAACAATACAGTGACCTGCTACTTCATAATTCTAAGCACTATTTTAGTTACTTCTGAAATAACAGGACAAGCTGTAGTAAATGATGAAGCTGCAGAAGGTGAAAGGGCAAGATTGTTGTTCAAATGTTCACATTATGAGACAAAACTCACTTTATACCAAAGTACAGAAACTAACCCCAGGAAGTAAACACACAGTAAAACACTCTTAACTTAACATGTTGGCTTCAAGGGAAGTTTAGTCCTGCCCTTATTAGGTAAATAAGAGCTGGAAATATTAAGGATGGAATGAAGGCTTAAACACTAGTCAGGATCACCTACCTGGTCCTTCACTGGAGTTAAGAAACCAGCAAGATGCCAGTCAACTTTGCCAGGTAGCACTGCAATAGCAGTGGTTTCTGAGCTGGAAGTGTACGTCAATGTATTTAAGGCAGACCCGCTGTTATATCCATTCATCAGCTGTGTGAACTCATCACTGGTCTAGAAAATGAAACATAGAAGTAAATAACAAACCATTATACTATCATCCAAGTGTAAACCTTTTCTTATTTCCACCCAACACAGACCATGTCTCCAAATTGATTCATTCCAAGCCTGTAAGTTTGTTTTCCCATAGATTCCTCTTCATTGTGCTGATTAATCTTCTTGAGGTTCTCCTCCCACACACTTTGTCTGTGTTCTTCTTCACTCTGAAAGGACAGTCATATTTTTACTCACTCTGTACTTCATATCCAGTTTTAAAAAATGTTTTATATTCACTAATGCAATACTTTGCTTTATAGAGCAGATACAACTAGTGTATTTGTTCTGAAATGCAATGATGAGAATGTTAAGAGTACAGCTATGAAATCAGATGTCCAGAAATCCTCTTTCCCTAAGCTAACTAGCCCACATTCGGTGGTGCATATTTCTACAAAACATACATCATAGCATATACATTTATGCAAAAACTACATCACATCATATAACAGCCTCATAAGGGTTACTCTTAAAGAGCTGGTTGAGGAAGTAAGATCCAGGCCTAAGATAAGCAGCCTCAGCAGAGTTAAAGAAAAATGTAGTTTTCTTTATAACAAATATTTATTATGTATCAACAATGAATATACTTAACTCAATGAAGACCATTTCTGTATTTACCAAAGTCTTATGAAAACACCATGTAGCATATTTCACATGGTAAATTGAACTCTGTATCACTTTTCATGGCATTCAATATGTACTACAGCATGAACGTTAATCTGGTATGTCAAATATATTAAGTCCAACTAGAAAATAGCTTTCACTGAAAGGACTCATACTCTTACAAAAAAGTCTGATGGAAGCATATAGGATACTCACCTCAGAGTAAGTTTTACTAAGGCCAAAAATCCCACTGACCATCAAGTTGAGGATCCACTCCAGCAAAAACAGCCAGTAAACACAGCAGATTCATAATGAGGTAGCTGCAGAAAATAGAAACGGGACATTTCCACTGAGTGCCATTTACAGTCCCATGTGCCCTTCATTAACAACAGCTATTTGCAGCTATGAATTATTCACAGTAACCCTAGATTACAGTTTCCTAGTGCTAGGTTATCAGTTCCTAGGTTAACAGTATGCCTAACATCTCCTTGAGGCATTAAAAGGTAGGAACCCATTCAACGGGAGTGAGTACACTCACAGACCATTGGAAACACCCAGTATGTCTTAAAGGAGTACTGCACCCACAGACTCAAAAAACATGTTTAAAACATCATGGCATGATGTTTCCTACACTTTAACAGCACTCTGGGATTTTTTACAGGATTTTAAATATTTTTATATGTAATTCCAGACTTTAACCACCTGGAGGCTGGCATATTGACGTGGTTTGGATAAATCAGGTTGCCATCCAGTATCCCAGAAATCATTGTTTGTCTCAAAAATGTTACATCATGCAGGCCTCCGTCTGCCTAAAGTTTCTGTCATTTCATAGATGTTACATGCGTACAAAGTACTGAGTAAAATAGAACAGTTTAAGTAACCTTCCCTGCTGCTGGATGACTACTTAAAACAGAAACAGTGCAAATGCCACAGAACACACTCAAAGTGCTGTTTACTGCTGCCTTGTTTTCTAATTTAGTTTAAATGGCACTAATTTGTGAAACAATGAATTCCAGTCCATTTACTTCTCCCCTCCCCCATAACACTTAGCTTCCCTAGCTGTCAAAGTCCTGAGGGTAATTTGACCTGGTAATTCCATTGTTTGGCAGATCTCAGCAGGGTGCTTGACTCATGTAATTTAATCTTTGCTCTAGCATTTCCTTTGTTAGAGGGGACATTTTTTTGCTGCACTATAGCCATGGCCTTACTTGACTGCAATCACATCCAGTAAGGTCTTGCACCAAGGAGCTAAAGAATAAACCATTTACACTATTAACCAGTTTAGATCTTTATTAATTTAAGTGTTAAGGTATCACTTCATGCTTCCACCTTGTTAAAAATTGAGATTTACATGTGCAAAGTGTGTTGGTATGCAGTGTTTGCCTTCATATATTTTTACTCCACTGGTTGGTTTGAAAAAAAAAAAAAAACCCTTTGCAGTGTCCCTGGATTTGTCTTTGTACATACAAACCACATTGCTATATTTCCCCTTCCTTTTTCTTGTGTCCAGAAGTCACTTATAACAAAGTAAATTTATTGTTTTTTTTTAAATAAAGGACATCAAAGTTAACTTACCTTGAATCAGATAATGGATGCCACTGCAAAGAATCACTGTTGAAATATTTGTGCATGGACAAAATCCCTTACTAAATCTATTTGCCAACCTCCAGTTCAATTGGTGCTATGGCTTTAATATACTGGTGTGTTTGCTCATGCCTTCCAAATATCTCTACCATTACATACCAGTTTTGCAGTGTAGTAACCACCCGACATGCCCATACACCTTTAGCCATCAATATGCAGCTACTCCTGTTCATGTGAGTATGTGAATTCATTTTCAGACTTAAGGTGTGGAAGCTGCACTGAATAATTCTAGGTGCTTGTTCAGGTTTCACATGGTACTTGCTTAGAGCTACTCTCATGTTACGCCACTATGAATATGTTGCACTGCCACCTCTGATACCAGGGTAATGTTTTAATCTTTCTATTCCCACACTAAACACTAGCAGTATCTGGTGCAAATACAACAGAGAAGTATGCAAGCGATACACCATCCAAGCATCATTTGCTGTGCAGAATGTACAAGTATGCATACCAAATTTGTGTTTCCAAACATCGGTGTTACTACACTACTACTGAATGAAAATGAACAGCACTCAGGCTGGAGGAAGGACAAGGGAGCCATGACATCACAGAATGGGTGGGTCTTATTATTTTAGTTAGAATCAGATGACAGCTGTGGTGATGTCACTTTAGGGGAGGGAACTGATTAAAAAAAAAAAAAAAGTACCAGCACTGCCTGGCCTCGATGATGTCAGTAATTGGGGGACTCCAGCAAGCTTTATTCAAACGTGAGAAAATCATTTTGTAAGTGAAACCATCACAGTATGAGAAGATAGGCTTCTGTTACAGAAGTAAGAGGAATTATAAAAATTGTAAATGCTTTATTGTTGTTGCTTTACAGAGGACAATGTAAATAGGGAGGAAAAGGGCGATGAAGTTGAGGAATACATTAGATAAACCTGTTGTACTCCTTTAACTTTTAATCGAAGATCACAGCTTTGCATAAGTTCTGGAGTTTTTATCGCAAACGTCCCATCATTCATTTTCTCTTCATGTAACACTTGAGGAAAAACAGCGCAGACACCAGTTTCCACAGTGTAAGAACCCAGTTTTATAAATCTGTTCATTAAAGTCTGCATAATAAGATACTGGATGGGTGAAGATAGTGATTAAGTAGCAGAAAAATAATTGTTTTAAGTTATATTTCAAGTTAACACAAATTATCCTGAGACAAAACTTTAGCCAAGCCTTTACCCCAAACATTACTTCTCAGATGGGACATTCATTCAGGATAGGAAAATTAAAAATATTAGTACACTCATGTAGTCAAATCTCCTACTGAAAGTATAAGAAATTTCCTGTACTCTATATTTAGGACCAGCATATTAACTGCAAGTGTAGAAAATATGCTGAGTCATTTGTAAAATCATCTCTATCTAAAATGCATAATATAACATTGCTTATTAATTGTACCACTGGGGCTGTATATACTTGGACTATTCATATCTGTAGCTATATATCTGTCTATAGATAGACAGATATGTATAACAGCAGCCTCTCCTACTCTCTAAGTCCTAGAATTCAGTCTATATACACATGTCGTCTTGGTGAGATTTTGTGAAAACAGGGTCTACCATGTGAATGTACTCAGCAAGACTTGAGGTGGAGTTCAGTTCCAGGGATACTGCTTTCCTTTTCTTACTGATTTCATTTCTCCATTCAGACCCTCTAGTCTGTACCATATGGTGTCCTAATATGACATCCCACACCCACCCCTAAGGTAGGTCAGCCAGTACTGGCCAGTCCCTTCCCCCTCTAGTTGTCTCCTTCCATGGCTGGGGTCACTGTTTGAACTAAGGTCTCTTAGGTTACAGGCAGGTCTCCATCCTTTTGCATTGTGGACCTGCTGACAATATTGCCAGTTGTACTCATCTTGCATTTTACATTGGCCAGACATCACAGCAGTTTAAGATCACAAGCTCTGATCAGATTTGCTGCATTTGAGAACTTTTTATAAAAATACATTTTGCTGCTTTTAGAAACTTTCTCCAGATTTGCTGGCATGGAAGCAGTGCAACCAGTACTCAGGAAATACTTTATTTACACTCATAAAGTTTTATAAGTTGGAATAATATAATAACTAATATCAAAGTATGTCATTGGAAGCTTGTTAGATCACTGTTTGAGCCTTTATGTTTGTTGGAAGGGATGCATTCCTTCAACTGCAGAACTGGGGCACCAGTTATTTTGATTAATATGCAAGTTAAGTTTTGGTTTGATATTTTAAGTCATTTATCTACATATTTTATAGATCCTTTTGTACTAAACCTGATGACATGTAAGCAGTGAGACAAGTAGTTGTGTGTTATAGAACCAAGGCCCTTTAATCCCAGATAGTAACATATTATATTTATAAAATACAGTTTGGTATTCTACTACATCTGTTTCCAAATACTGTAGTACCTCATTGCCATGTTCCTTGGCAGTGCTTATTTAATAACAGTAACAATTTGTAATACTCATTATTTACTACCATTTGTAACAATCCTGAATAAAAACTCAGTTTTATTGTTAAAAAAGTACTTCCGAAGTTATCATTCATAATAAAAAATGCACTTTCTAGCCTTAAAAATTCTTTCTGAAGTAATCTCCTCAGGTACTCAGGATAGTATTTTTATATCCCCACTGGTTTTGGAACAGTGTACTGGGTTAGCCCTTTGGGGCATTCCTCACTTAGGAAGCTGTGATATGAGTCTCTCTACCACTCAGTATTGTAGCTTGATTTCAGCCTTCCTTCCCTCTCTGGTCAAAGGTCTGGTCATGCTGTTAATGGCCAGTGCTGCAAGAAAAGTGGCAGCTTAGATTTTTGCTTAGTCTTCCAGCGAGTGAGTGAAACTAAGAAGGAAGTGACATAATTAACTCCAAAACAGAAAATGTCCAGTGAGTGAGTGAAACTAAGAAGGAAGTGACATAATTAACCCCAAAATAATCTTAGGAGATGTAAATATTAACTGAGCCTCCATTCAGTCTCCTAATAACCCCCTTAACATCAACCTATATAATTTTTCCCATCTAATCAACACTGTAACACGTCCATCAAAAAACCTCTCCTGTGGCAGTATTCTAGATTGGATTCTAGTTTCACATCCCCACTATTTTTCTGACAGTGGTACTCTTCCCGACCCTCTAAGCGATCATATGCCCATCTTCACTCACTGACTCCCCTGTATCTCCTACCACACCCACAATTATATTACTACCCGCAACCACAAAAAATTTAACCCAACATCCTTTTTAGAGTCTCTAAAAGCAATTAACTGGAATAATCTAAGGACATTATCCTTTAGAAGATGGAGTTGCCCACTTCAACTCTACATTCTTAAAAATACTAGACTCCCAAGCCCCTTTGAGGACAAAGAGAATAAAAAATAATTCCACCCCCTGGCTAACCAAAAACACACTAGCAACCATGTGCCTTAGAGATAAAGCCTGGGCACTCTATCAGAAAAAAAAGACCCCTGAACCCCACATTGAATACAGAACCCTTCGAAATAAAGTAAAAAAGCTTATTATCTCTGATAGACAGAATTACTTCTTTACACTCCAAAACAATAATAAAACAAATCCACAGAAATTCTGGAAAGGAATCTCTACCCTCCTTAACCCCAGTAAACCACACACCCCTACCCCTGACCCAAATGCCCCAGATTTAGACTTAGCTACTCAATTTAACTCCTTTTTCATTGAATCTATTAGCAAACTAACTTCTTCATTCTCTAGTTCCACCTTACTATCCAGTACACCCCCACCCTCTCCTGCCAACAATCCACCCTGCACTACTGCACCTTCCTCATTCCCATCTACTTACTCTCTATCCTACACCTCTTCTCCTACTCTAACTTCCTCATCATCCTTACCATCCTCTAATACTCTCTCTCCCCACTCAGCTCTATTCTCATTAAAACTTATACCCACTTCTACAATAAAGAAGCTCCTTCAAAAATTGAAGCCTTGCACTAACGCACCTGATAACATCCCCTCTTACTTCCTAAGCATTGCTGCTGAAGCAATTGCTTATCCCATAAGCATTCTAATCAACCGCTCAATCCAAGAATGCACAGTGCCCCAACTCTGGAAACAAGCCTTTATCATTCCTCTGTATAAAGGTGGCAATAACTGTAATGTCAACAACTTCCGACCCATTGCTATCCTGTCCCCCATTTCTAAACTTCTAGAAAAGTGTGTCCAACTTCAACTCTTACCACATCTCTTAGATAATAACCTTCTAACCCCTACACAACATGGTTTTAGGCCAAATCATAGCACCATGACAGCCCTCCTCTCCTATCTTGAAACTGTAAATAAAGCACGTGATTCTGGCCAAATTGTTTCTACCCTACTACTTGACCTCTCTAAGGCCTTTGACACTATCTCACACAGCCTGCTCTTAACTAAACTTTCAGAACTTAACCTTTCCCCCTCCTTTGTGAACTGGTTCTCCAGCTACTTATCAAATAGATACCAAGCTGTAAAATGGAAAAAGGCCACTTCCTCTTATCTTAGTACCCCCACCGGAGTTCCCCAAGGCTCCATACTTGGTCCTCTTCTCTTTAATATATTTATATATGATTTCCGCAAATCTATCCCATTCTTAAACATCATCCAATATGCTGACGATTCTACCATTATCTGTTCTGCCACATCTACCCCTATGCTCCAAAAACTTACACAAGAAGCTTTTTCTACTACTGAGCATTGGATGAAAATAAACCACCTAGCACTCAACGCTTCCAAAACTAAACTAATGGTATTTACCCCCTCTAAAACTACTCCTTTCGATATAAACACATTCTTAATTACTATTCAAAATAACTCATTCCTAGAACTGGTGTCTGAAACCAAGTTACTTGGTGTCCAAATTGATAACCAGCTTAATTTTAACTCCCATCTACAACTAAATATTAAAAAAAACATCAAAAATTAGGTATGCTCTACCATCAAAATCGGTACCTTACAAGGACCTCTAAAATCACTCTCTCTTCTTCCTTTCTTATCCCCTCCCTTCTCTATGGAGCACCACTCCTAACTAATCTTCAGTCCTCTCTAAAAAAACAACTTTCCTCTTGCTACAACAAAATCGCCAAGTTCGCTAACAGCCACAGGTCTTCCACCCACCACTGTTCCTCTCTCCAAAAACTAAATTGGCTTGAACTACCTAATCATCTCAACTATACTCAGCTAACCCTAGCCCATAAGCTCATTAACAACCCCTCTCTTTGTCCCTCCCTGTGTTCTGCTTTTAAGATGCACCTACCTGATAGAGTCTTAAGGCCAAACAACCAAAACCTATTAGAAGTACATAAACCAACTCGTCCCCCAGGCAAAAACTTACTATCCTTTAACCTAGCTCGTCTTTGGAACTCACTCCCACCATCCATTCGCACTATCTCTAACCATTACATGTTCAAAAAATCTCTTCACATACATCTAAAGTCCCAGTGGGAATGCTCTTGCTCCCACCCCTCATAAAAAAGAATGATAATCTTCATCTTCCTTTCACGCTCATGTCATTTGACTATACCTTATAAAGCTAATGCTCCTTACAAAATAACTGCTCTGTATGACAAAGCAATATTACTTTTCAAAGCCTAAACACCTCACATTTTCTTCACAAGATTGTATTGTTTGAAATGTTCTTGAATTTTGAAATCAATGTTTGTATTCTTTTACATTTGTATAATTATCATTAGTAACCTATTGCATGTACCTAGTCTGTTTGTTTGTTTTTGGAGCTTTTCTCCCCAGGACTCCATTGAAAATTGGTTCTTTTGGCCCAATGGACTATCCTGGTAAACTAACTGCAAACAAAAAATAAAAAAATAATAATAAATAAATAAATAAATAGCAAATGTCTGTCTGGTGGATGAAAACAAATGAGGAGTGACATATAACAGCACTAGGATGGGCCTACCATGAAGAGAAGGTTCATCTAATTATAGCTGTATTGTTAGCATACCATACAGCCTCTTAGTGTAAGATATCAGGATAAAGCTTCATATAATGGGGTGAGAAAGGCTCAAAATTAGGAAACAAATTTCAAATACTGCTCTTGTAAACTTCGAAAGTTGATAGAATAATAGGATTTATATTAGCACGCATTTTTGAAGGATACGAAGTCTGAAATTCAATTTTATGTCACTACTTAGCAATTTCAGTCCTCAGATCATCCTGGTGATTTGGCAGAAAACCACAAATGTTATGAGGACCAGGCCAAAATATAAGGAAAAATTCTGGACAGTTGAGAGACATGAACAGAAGGTTAATCTAATTATAGATGTATTGGTAGGTGCGACAATTGCACAAAGTGGCTAAACAATTCAGAGTCACAAAAAGGAGGTCCAGAACAAATAAGAGAGGAAGCACAATTGTTGTAAGTGAAGTTAAAGTGAGCACATGGAGGGCACACAAAAGCAGTAAAACTGGCAGAATTGGAAGTCAAATGGAAACAGATGAAAAAACAAAAGTGTAGGGACTAGAACCCAAGGCTAGTGGTCAGCAAGTTAATGAGGCAGCAGCTCAGAACCAGAAGGACTGAATATGATTACAGAGAGTCCACACCCAATGTACTGGAAAAGTGGAGATCAGAAACAGTCCTTCACACATATTCCTGTTTCCACTCCAATGAAACAAAGGAGTAGACCAAAAAAGAGCACAGGAATAAAACAATACTAAGCTTTGAGGGAAGCAGAAGTGATACAAGACCCAGTTATTGTAAGGAACTGCACAACAGATGACTGTCCTTTATCCTAGTGAAGACAAGTCTGTGAGCTTAGGGTGCATCGGCCTGGCTAATGTTCCCAACGGTGCTAGTAGTATGGAAATGTCACAGGTAAACCACATTCTCAACAGCAGAGACCAGGTACTTCCTGGAAGGAATAACTATTCCCCCCAAGAAAAGATTAACATGGAGGTGGGACAAAACTTAGATGAGTTGGTAATGGACAGGCAAGTACAATGAGGCAGAACTGTTAGATATTATGAATATATGGCTGAAATTAATTCTGTTGTAAATATGCTGAAAGAAAAAGCTTGCTTAAATGCAGAAACAGAGTTTAGTAATATGTAATCAGCAACCATACTAAATGACCATGGCTTGGAAAATAAGGAGCCTGCTGAATGGACATTTTTCCCTTACAGACTTAAAAACAGGATGTATGCAAGAGCAAAAATGCAAAATCTGCTTTTAAAGAACACTGGCATGTTTTTCTGCATATAAAAAGAATGGACACAATATGTTTCCTTAAACAACAGGACATGTTTATGACACTGTGACAATGTGTTTCCTCAAAAATATGTTTTTCTGCAGGGACAACAGGACACTGTTATCAGTACTGACACAAGAACAGATGTTCTTATACAAAGATCCAAATAGACTACAGGATGTTCACAATGTCAGAAAAGCTGGTCTCTTACAAATTCAGCAAAAATGTAAAGCTAAAAAAATAATATCATTAAGTCAGCAGTTTGCGTCAGCATCTGCAACAATTAGTACTGTTTCTACAGGATGAGCAATTCTCCAAAATAGAATATCAAGAGAAAATGTGCATTACTAAAATTGTATATAAAGAGCTGTATGAATCCAGTTATGTTAGGGGTATGGTAGGGACACATTTGTTGTCCTGAGGTAAATGTTATATTTCTCACATCATCTGTACTATATGAGAAGTAAAGTTGAACAGTACTTTAAACTGCAACGTTAATCCGTTTGGTTTATTATAAAAAGTTATTTGTTACTGCTCTAAAGTTGATGCTGCAAAGTATATTCTCATCAGTGTATATTCTGCAAGTTTCTGTATGCAACAGACTGTGAATGCAAATATAACCAGACTTTGAATTTTAGCATATTTACAACAGAATTAATTTCAGCCTTATATTCATAATATCTAACAATTCCCTCTGTTTTTAAACATACTCAAAACATTTTATACTGATATGTATTTTTTGATCACATTATATAGAAAACACAATAAACAAACCTTTAGTCTTTTGATACAACAAATCAAAATGCATTTTTCCATAGTTAATACAATGATATTAAGTATTACTACCAAAACTGAATGTATTTAAAACTTTTTCTTTTGTAGACCATTCTGTGAAAATATTTTATCAATTATGAGCTGTGTCTGCTTTAATGTTATATTTTTTTTAACTTGATCAATTTATTCTTTTGCAATCACAGAATTTAATTTGACTTAGAACTGTTCCATTAACTCTTTGCAACTGTTGAATTAACTATAAGAGACAAGAACCATGCGCTACTGCAAGCATTTATACACTACTGAAAATATACAGTTTCAATGTCATTTTAACCATAACATTGTGATCATGTCTTTGAACTGCTCATTAACATCTTGGTTGTATATTTAATACTTGAGGATTAAAAAAAAACATGATTTATACACTAAAGAATGCTATGTACATATTAGTCCATTAACTGCATGAATACAATATTTTAATATAATTTTCCTCTAACTGGGGTAAAACCAGTGATATTACAACTTGACAAATTACTTTTGAACTTATTGCAATGTATCTTGTACAGTATGTAATTACACAGACTGTTTGCTATCCATGCATTTCAATCTAGTAGGTATCCTGGACCCATTTTTTTTTAAATATGTTTTTCACACATGTTCATTACTAGACATTAATCTCATTTGTACTGAATTCTTCTGCATTTGTACATACAAAGATTATCATTTGTACTGAAGTTTTCTACATTTGTACATACAAAGACTATAAAATGCATTTAGTCTAATCTTACAAATTTAATAAGCAAAATCTTGGAAAATGTTTATTTCTCTTTAGAAATATCTAGTGGAACTGGCACCAAAGGCATATGTCCTGTTATTTTAAACTACATACTCAACAATTAAAAATATTCATGCTTTTTTATGCCAACATTGTTTTGCCAAAAAAATATTAAAAGTAGTGACCAATCTTGTTCAATTTTTTACTTATCTTTACTCTCTCTTGTATAGCTGTAATCAATTTTAAGCCATCTCTTGTTTTTTTAAACCATCTCTTGTATAGCTTTACAGTTTAACAGGTTGTAAATACAATTTAATACTAAACAATACAATAATAACCATTATGATAGCTATTAACAACTTGTAAAATATCTTATCCTGTCAGGTTTAATCCAGTTTACCAGTATTTCTAATACAGTAATATAGCAATAACCCACACCTGGGTGTGGGTAGTACGGGATTTACCCACGGTTGGCGTGCCCTCGGGACCAAACAAAGCCAACCGTGGGTAAATCCCACATTACCCACACCCAGAAGTGGATTATTGCTATTATACTATGACATTATTTAAGAAAAGAAACAATTACTTTTCTTAAATAATGGCATTGTATAATGCCTATTTGCTGCCCTTCCGCAGCTGTCTGGTATCCACTGCAGTTCTGATGTACTGCGCATGCCCACGCAGTACATCAGAGCTGTGGCCAAAAGCAACGGAGAAAGCAAGATCTCCGTTGCTTTTTACTGTTTTGCTATGTTATTTTAAAGATGTCTCGCTATGTTAAACCCATTTAACATAGCAAAACAGAGTAAAAAGCAATGGAGATCTTGCTTTCTCTGTTGCTTTTTTTTTTAAACCTGTCTCGCTATGTTAAATGGGTTTAACATAGCGAGACAGCTTTAAAATAAGCAACGGAGATACCAGGTCTCAACGATAGTTGTAACATTGCTCCCTTCTTAAAATATAAATGCTATTTGAGATAACTCGCCTGTCTTTTAGCACAACCAGTTTAAACATACTCTAGGTTGTACCTCTTTATTATTTGAATACATTTGTCCTTTTTAGTCTGAAGACTAGGACATCCCAGTTAGTTGTTAGTGCTTTATACACACTATGTTTATTGCATCAAATAGAGTGTCTATATAGCATAGATCCTTACTCTTTCAGGGAGGATTTATAATAGGGCATATATTCCAATTGCCCTAAGATATGGACATCCCTGTGAAGTTGTTTGCCACATACCCTCCTTTGTGTAGTTACCAAAATTTAGTGGGTAAGCATATAAACCCCTATACACTTTCTCGGGGAGGTTCCTTATTGGGTATATACACGTTTAGTTTGTAGAGTGTATCTACACATTATTTTAAACAACATTTTTAAAGATTTTTTGTTTCATAGCAGGCTTTTTGAAGTCTGACAAGAAAATTCAAATTACTTTTACTATAAATAAGTTTTTTAAAAATAGGCTTTAATTGTCTTCTGTTTTAACGATAAACTTATAGCACTGTTTGTAGTGTAGTTATTACAGTCATGTACACGACGATTGGTGCTATACACTTATTTGGTGGAGCCACAATGAAGTACATTGATGAGCAGTCGTTGGTGTCATATAGACTGTGCCATTTACTTTTCCAGTTTAGGTTGATGTGTTTTATACTTTGTTTTGTGTTTACTGTTTATAGCATGTTGCTCCATTTTTAAATCAACCTTCTCAGGAAGTGATGTAACCATATGATCAGCATTTATTTATATAAGAGCATGTCATTAGCTCTTATATGACTTCCTCTGAAGAAGCTACCTGGTGTGTGTAGCGAAAATGCTGCTTTGTCTTCTGTGATAAAATAAATTTGCGTTAAGGAATTACTTGCTTGGCGAGGCTCTTCTTGTTTTGAGGCATTTTTTCACAAATTCTTTTAACATAGCGAGACAGTGTTTTAAAAAAAGACTTATACTAATGGAAAAAGTCCGGGCAACCGGACCTTTTTCCATTAGTATAAGTCGATTTACAACATGCACGCTGGCCAATCAGCGTGCACATTTTGGAATATTAATGTGGGTCATGGTATAATACCTGTCCCCCCCCCCCAAAAGAGTATTGTCAAGAAGGAATGAGATATTTCTTCCTGTAGCTTTATTTTAGACCCTTGTTGTTTATTTTTTCTGTAGCTTTATTTCAGACCCTTGTTGTTTATTTTTTCTGTAGCTTTATTTCAGACCCTTGTGCAGTACTGCTTATACAGTCAGTGTAAAACTGAGAAAGTACCCCTCCCCCTGTAGTACTGCAATATTGTTTATCTGCTTTATGCTGTGAGAATAGAATGTATGACAGCCCAACACTTTGGTAATATAATTTTATTAGGTTACTAACAAATTATGGGCTTTTATCTGATTTGATCATTTTTATAAAGCTTTTGCTGTTTACTACCTCTAGTAGATATTTATACCCTTCTGCACAATTGATTTGAACTGTATGTATACTATAGCCCATTTGCTGGCTGTACTTGATGCATTTACTTGCAAACAGATTATATGTGACATTTATGCACAACTGTGGCATTTTATTACAATTACCAAATAGTGTTGCCTGTAAACATTTTAACGATTATATTTTAATAACAATGATGCTTTAGAAAAACTCAAGCTACTTGCCTGGCAATCAGTCTTGTTGTTTATCTTATCTTTTCAATATTTTCTGGAACTATTTATTCAGTCTAGGAAGGTTTGAGCTCACATTTCATACTCTGTAAACTATAATTAATTATTTTGGCATTTTTCCTTTAATGTGATTGTGATTTGCATAACTATGCATTTATACAACGTAAATATACATTATTTTACAATTACCTTACCTGGATTTCAGTATTTTTTTATTTTTTTATTTAACTGTCCTGTCATTAATTTTACAAAAACTGTTTGAATAATACCATCTGTGATTTTCTTTTTAAAATTCAGAACTTTAACTGTTTGGTGTTACTATATAATTATAAAAAAATTGTAAAAACCAAAATAGATATTAGTTTAACCAACACGTTTATTTATATTTGCTGTTGTCTGCCTTTTGCTTTTGTGCATTTTAAACAAATGTACTCTAGATGAAAAGAACATACATGCATGTCTGTCTTGTATCTGTGTATCTTTATACAAGCATGTCAGTCTTGTGACTACTCTTATTATCTATTTTTATTTAATTGTATGCACTAGAACAGTGCAATGTAACTATTTTATGTAATTTTTATACACTAAACCTGCTGTGTACCTTTTGACTATGCTATTACCTTAGCAGTTATATACTGTACTATTGATAAATGTCTTGCTTTAACTGAATGAAAGTAAAACATTTGAGAATGATTTGTCCTTACCATCCTACCACGTATGCTTAACCATTTTCAAAACATAAACATATTATAAAATATATTTCTTTTGCACAGATTAGCTGTGTATGCAGAAAGTTCCCCAGCTAATGGACTAATATGTACATAGCATTCTTTAGTGTATAAATCATGTTTTTTTTTAAATATGGGTTTTTACACATATTCATTACTAGACATTAATCTCATTTGTACTGAATTCTTCTGCATTTGTACATACAAAGATTATCATTTGTACTGAAGTTTTCTACATTTGTACATGCAAAGACCATAAAATACATTTAGTCTAATCTTACAAATTTAATAAGCAAAATCTTGGAAAATGTTTATGTCTCTTTAGAAATATCTAGTGGAACTGGCACCAAAGGCATATGTCCTGTTATTTTAAACTACATACTCAACAATTAAAAATATTCATGCTTTTTTATGCCAACATTGTTTTGCCAAAAACATATTAAAAATAGTGACCAAACTTGTTCAATTTTTAACTTATCTTTACTCTCTCTTGTATAGCTGTAATCAATTTTAAGCCATCTCTTGTTTTTTAAACTATCTCTTGTATAGCTTTGCAGTTTAACAAGAACAATGAACCAGATTATTTCCTTCCTTAAAGCATACACACAGCAGGCTCATTCAATAGTTAGTCTGAGTCCGTTCAATCCAACCACCATTTATTTAGGACAAATTGTGTACCACCTCTGCCCTTGTGCTTTAAGTAAGTGTTAGAAACACCATCCCCAGGATTCATGAGGCTTACGCCAGGCGCAGGCGTAGTGTAGGTGTTCTAATGCCAAATATGGCTGCCGAGTGATTCAGGTACGAGCCGATTCCACATGCACTACCAGCATACACTAGAGCTGCGCAGCTCCTGGCGCATGTATGCTAATCACCCCATGCGCAGTAGTGCAGCATGCAAATGAAGGTACATAGCGATTCATGAAGTGGTGCAGGTGTAGCATAAGCATACAGAAATGTAAACCAAAAAAAAAAAAACAGTTTATATTTTCCCAAACATAACATCGGAGCCATGAAAGCAGACCAAACTTACGTATGATAATGTTAATATATGCCAATGGCTAGATATATAGCCAATAGCCTAAAAATACATGCACAACACATAAAAAACAACATTTACCGCTGTGGCCACACTAACACAAAGTAAACCCGCAGTGCTGCGGTGCACAAGTGGGATCATAACAAAAATATATTTAGATATCATAAACTTGAAATGTAACACAAGTCATGAATTCCCCATAACAGTCAATGGCAGGCATGCTACACCACAACCATGGTGCAAGGGTTGCTAAGGGGCTGTGACAGTGTTTGGTGCGGTAACTAGGAATTAGTAGTCAATGCCATGCAAATGAGGCAAGTAATACTGAATCGCAAATGCCTTGCTGGCATAAGGCTGTACCACACGGCATAGTGGTACAACACCGAGGAGTGGCCTGGAGGTAAACATGATATCAGGAGAGGGGTGTGCCACTGTAGCTGTAAGCACATTGGAGCATTGCTTATTTGGGTTCACCATTGCTAAGCAAAGCTGCAGGATAGGGGTGTGGAAGTAGCCATAGCTTTGCTTAGCTGAGAGCACACAAGGTGACCGAAAGCTCATGTGTACTTGGATGACAATGCGCTCAAAACCCGGTAAACGGCTGTGCGTGGCGTGCGCCACAGCTGAAACAGGAAGGTTACGGGAAGACAATAAGGAAATGCTGCAGCATGGTAATTGGAGTACAACTGAGTAATTAACACCTAGGAACTCACAGTGGGCCAATGACGGTAGCTAACAAGGCTGCTAGCAGCAACCTGCAGAACAGAAAAGGGGAGGTGCTGGACTGCAAAGAAAAGAGAACCTGCAGTAGATCGGCTACAGAACACATTTCACAACACAATCCTGGGTTGGGAAAGTACAGAACAAGAAAGCAGGCAGCTGGATGCATGCCTGATAATGGGAGGGGAATCGGTTTGAAAAATGAAGGCAAGAGCAAGAGATGATCCATGGCAGCCAAGTGTAATTCAACAGCAAAGGCCCCACAATAGCAGCACCTGCGGTAAAACCCATAAGTAAGATACCCTGCAGCTCGGATTGTACATACACACCCTATGACATCATCAGCTTCCAAAGCACAATAGTATAAAGTGTGAAGGCACCTCACACACACTTGTGTATTCCCAAACACTGCACTATCAGTGTAAACAGACGGGGAACTTTTATAATATACATGATAGGAGCTACCATAGCTTTGATTCATCAGCATGTGTTGGAGACTGAAGGTGGTGTGGAGGATGATGCTGACAACCACCTCAGGCACCAGAGGAGGAGAAATGTGTTCAGACCAAGGGTAACCTACCAGGGGCTAGATGATCTGAAGATAGTAGAGCATTACAGGGTGGACAGGGACACCATAGAGCAAATCATTGAGCTGTGCCGACCATGCCTCAGAGCCAGAAACAACAGAGAGGAACCCATACCAGTGGACACAAAGGTATGTGTAAGCTTGAGAATACTAGCCACAGGTACCGTTCAAAGGCCAGCTGGAGATATCATGGGGAATCTCACAGGCATCAGCATCCAGGGTACTCCACCAGTTCCTGGATACCATGTTACCACATGCCAGTGAACACATATACTTCCCCCCGAACACAGGAGGAGTTGGCCAGCAATATGCGTCTCTTCCACCATGTGGCAGACTACCTGGAGGTACTGGGTGCAATAGACTGCATGCACATACACATCAAGTTACCACCCAGTGAGAAGGGTAGAGGCTACATAAACTGCAAGGGATACCCCTCCATCAACTGCTAGGTCATGTGCAATGCCCAGGGCATCATCATGGATGTGTGTGCTGGCAGCCCTGGAAGCTACCACGACTCCCACATCTGGCATGCCTCACAGCTGTATCAGGTATTTGCCAGGGGGGACATCCCATATGGCCACCTTGTGGGGGATGCTGGCTATGCACTGGAACCATGGATGATGACTCCCATAAGAAATGCACACACACCCATTCATGTATTCCATAATGAGGCACTCACACAAACCAGAATCATCATAGAGTGTGTGTTTTGGATGCTGATATCACAGTTTCATTGCTTGGACATATATGGTGGAGTCTTGCAGTACTCTCCAGGCACATGTGCACACATCTTCATAGTATGTGCCATGCTACATAATATGATCCTGCGGAAACAGCTGCAGCAGAGACAGAATGGTGAAGGCCCTCACAGCCCACCACTATTGCCAAGGACACCACAGGCACAGAGGGGCTCAGACCACTGACACCCTGTGCCAGCCCCACTAGGCAGATGGAAGTGTGCCCAGTACACTCATGCCTTGGCAAAGAGGGAACGTATGGCACAAACACTCTGACAGTGTAGGGCCCTATGGACTGACCCTTCTCCACCTGCACACAGGCATCAGCATCCAGGGTACTCCACCAGTTCCTGGATACCATGTTACCACATGCCAGTGAACACATATACTTCCCCCCGAACACAGGAGGAGTTGGCCAGCAATATGCGTCTCTTCCACCATGTGGCAGACTACCTGGAGGTACTGGGTGCAATAGACTGCATGCACATACACATCAAGTTACCACCCAGTGAGAAGGGTAGAGGCTACATAAACTGCAAGGGATACCCCTCCATCAACTGCTAGGTCATGTGCAATGCCCAGGGCATCATCATGGATGTGTGTGCTGGCAGCCCTGGAAGCTACCACGACTCCCACATCTGGCATGCCTCACAGCTGTATCAGGTATTTGCCAGGGGGGACATCCCATATGGCCACCTTGTGGGGGATGCTGGCTATGCACTGGAACCATGGATGATGACTCCCATAAGAAATGCACACACACCCATTCATGTATTCCATAATGAGGCACTCACACAAACCAGAATCATCATAGAGTGTGTGTTTTGGATGCTGATATCACAGTTTCATTGCTTGGACATATATGGTGGAGTCTTGCAGTACTCTCCAGGCACATGTGCACACATCTTCATAGTATGTGCCATGCTACATAATATGATCCTGCGGAAACAGCTGCAGCAGAGACAGAATGGTGAAGGCCCTCACAGCCCACCACTATTGCCAAGGACACCACAGGCACAGAGGGGCTCAGACCACTGACACCCTGTGCCAGCCCCACTAGGCAGATGGAAGTGTGCCCAGTACACTCATGCCTTGGCAAAGAGGGAACGTATGGCACAAACACTCTGACAGTGTAGGGCCCTATGGACTGACCCTTCTCCACCTGCACACACAGTAAACATGGATGGCACACACACACACACACACACACACACACACACACACACACACACACACACACGACCACCTGTAAATTGTCATGTACAGGTGGTCTACCGTGTGCATCCTACATAGGTAGACCCCAACTATTGTAAACACAACTGCCATTGGCACAAGGTAAGTCAATATCTGAACAGTAAATTACTCTGTCAGCATGTGTCGATACTGTATGTACAGGTTCATAGGCACATAGGTAGGTACATGTCTATCTGCCTGAGGGCATTCATAAGCCTATCCAAAATGTGTCTGCTGTCGCCACCCCATTGATTACATAACTGTCTCTTTGTGGAACAGAGCCAATTGTGGGATCCTTGGGGTGAATCCACTCTTCCCCATACACTCTGCAAGGATTCCTTGGTGTGTTATTGAGGGGCTCCATATAATGTACTCAGGGATGTAGTTCCAAAGCATATGGAGTACCCATGACAGGAATCAGTCACTCCAGTATCTTCCAGTTATGGTTGTGGCAAGGTGTAGCTCATTACAGTGTGTAGTTGACTGTGACATGCCTTCCCATAGGTGGAGCATATCCATTAAGCCTGACTTGGACATGACATTAACAGGTATCATACATATGTACACCAACCGACTTACACATTTGTTTGCAGTATTGAGGAACGTCTCTAGTATACTGTACCTACTAAACACCATAGCAGTTGTACATATCCCAGATGCCTAAGTGTTATAGCTAGTGACTGTGGTGTCCATGGTCCCGATTTCAAGGGCTGTTATGTCAGTCCATGGTCCTGATTTCAAGGGCTGTTATGTCATTCTGAGGTCCCGAATAAGGGATGTTGGATGCAGGTTATTAAAGCACTTTTAAGCACATTTAGTGGGATATTTTGCCGGTATGTGCCAGTAAGCGGCACTTAAACATAACTACACGGACAAGCGCAACACAGATCTAACCCTTGCTGAACATTGCGCAGATCATGGCTAAAGCTGCCCACAACCACTGACATGTGCGTTATTCACTCTTGTACTACCAATGCCTGCTCTGAGAGGTAAAATGACCACTGCCAGGAGTAGAACAAGCAGCCATGTACATAACATCACAATAATCTACCACTAAGCTACCTGTGATGTATCAATGACAGGTGTGTATTGTGACAGGTTACAACACAGAAGGGAGGACATCGTGGAAATAGGACAAACCGCTGTGTACCCAATGAAAGGTGTAAGCTATATATATATCTATATATAATTCAACATACATAGAGAGAGAGATGTCAATATATATGGATATACATATATACGTAGATATATAGATAGGTTAACAACATCTACACAACCATGGAAGAACATAGAAATAGGATAACTACCATATACTGAATGCTTTACATACTGACTTGCGTAATCACGAGGCTTAAAGTCTGAAAGACCACAGTACTGAAACAGCAGAACCATGAATTCCACAATCCCGATGTTAGGGGATAATTAGTTAGTGTTTCTGGTGCTGCGGTCCACGTAGGTTACTGTGTGTAAGTGTGTTTATGATTGTTGTGTTGTGTGTAAGTGTGTGTTCTGAGTGTGGTGTGTGTTTCTAGGGGACTGTAATGTGTGTGTGTGGGTTTGCTTTGTGTGTCTGTATGTGCTATTTTGGAGGTAGATTATTAAAGTAGGGGTGGTGTGGGGTGTGCAGCCACCCACATGAGAGGGTGTAGGGGGGCATTCCAACCTGCTCATACATAGTGTAGGAAGGTTTGTCTGGATGTGATGGGTAGCAGTGTGTCAGTGTGCGTGCGTGTGTGTTCTGTGTTTGTGTTACCATCACGAGTTTGACTGCCGTGACTCTGAGTGTCTGGTATTGTGATGCTTGGGAGTCTGGGATCAGTACTGTGGGTGTCGGAATTGTGTGCATGCATGAATCCATGGGTATCCAGTATACAATGGTTGAAATCTTCAGATATGAGTATAACATGGACCATAGCAATCTCACATTCTGCCACGACCGAACGTTGTGAACAAAGGATATGGAGAGTATATGCCTATACACTATTACAGATATGTGCTATGGACATGAGCCAAAGATAGGGTTACCACCTGTCCCACCTTTCAAGGGACAGTCCCTCCATGTGCGGTCATGTCCTGACCAAATCGGTTACAAATACTGATGTCCTACAATCCTGAGCCATTTGGCATGTCCAAACTATAATGTAATAGTCACATAAAATTGTCATATCCATATATAACATGCCTACGTGTAACAAGAAACAGGATAAGCATGTAAATTGCTACAAGAATAAGCTTTTATTTAGGCATAAATGTAAAGTTCTATACTTTGTACTGACCGTGGGTATGTGTCAGCCTCTAAACTCCGATGTGTGTCCTGCAAATGTCTCACTATGGCCATTTGAAAAGGTGGCAACCCTAGCTAAAGAGGTTCAGTCACCAACACAACTCCAGTGAGTGCAAATATCTGGGACAGAAATACATGAGACAGCTTTCATGTAGCAACACTTTATTACATACCGATGTATTCCCGAAGGGATTGAAGGACCAACAGCAACTGCATGCTATACAGGAACCAATTAACAATGCCTTAATAAATCAGCCTGCAGTTACCATAGTATTAGTCCACTAAAGGATAGGTCTTCAAATAGGGAAGGAATCCTCACACACATATCAAATATGTATAAATGCAGTTCTTACACACTTGCATCTGCTATGTACACCCACCTACATCTCCCCCACACCGAAACAATTACAATACGTACTGTAATAACATCACAAACATCCACCCACTCTATGACATCTGGTGAAGCCTCAACATACCTTGTCAGAGACACACTAACATGGCCCTATGTGAAATAGTTGCTGTTGTACAATGGAACATCCGCAGATGTTACAGGGTTTGGTTGCAATAACCCTGGTTCAGATGGCTGTGCATACACCAGGAAGTGCTATCAATTACTGATTAACAGCATAGTATGATACACATGTACAGTATACCAAAGATGCCTGGTAAGCACACTTTAAACCACCTAACGTTATATGCATAGCCATACAGCCTTGGGCTGCCCAAACATCCTTGGCAGATGTAAACATTTTTATATGTATCAGGTACAAACAAACCCTGCATAAGTAGCATTGTTCAGAAATATAACAGCTGGACTCACATGTAGAACTACATCCTCTAGCTGTTACACACAATCCACGGGGGTCATAAAGCTAAGATATCTCCGTTTGTCTCCATATAGCTGTTGCAATCCATCACAAACAGCACATCCAGGCTGTCTTCCTTGAAAGTAAGGGAAAGGGACAATGCCCAAGTGGAGTATTCAATTATACACCACAGTTGCCATGTTATTGGCTAATGGAGTAGCTGCACAGCTGATGTGCATGTAATCATATACTCCGGAACACCAATTGGTGGCAGGATACCACATGCTACTGATATTTAAGTATAAAAGGATGGCTTCTCACACATTCAATCCAGCTGTATATACCAGCAAAACGATACAACGAGGATTGCAACATAAACCAAATAGGATTTAAATTACCGCCAATGACAACTCGGGTTACTAATAAGGTATGTATAACACTCAGTATGTCAGTGAATGTAGTACCCGTTCCATAATAATTACAGTGTACGCAATACATATAGTGGAAAAGGGATCTTGTAGTGATGCATCGTTCTGCATAGTAGCGCTCATAGAAATATGTGTGTACTGCTGTAGGCCACAAGGTAAACACCCCATACACAGCAATGGATGCTATATAAGAACTTTGAACACAACAGTTCCACTCCGGCCACTGTCAGTGGCAGAGTTGGTCTAACAAGTACGTACCCTAACAGGGGATAGTATATGTTGATATACTGTAACAGTAGGCATATGTATGGGTGTATAACTGAGAATAACATGTCGAAGGTGGGCCTACTCTGCAATTATGATATGCATTGTGGGATATTGTGCCAAAAACAATGTAATGTACAGTATTGTAGGCAGACATGTCTAACAGTTTACATATCATTACTGTTATATTAGTCAAACATCAGGTATGTCTATTGGCAAGTTACAATACACAATAACAGGATACATATGACTTGTAGTCACCAGGCAGTT
The DNA here is from genome assembly GCF_019279795.1 of Protopterus annectens. Lineage (NCBI taxonomy): Eukaryota > Metazoa > Chordata > Ceratodontiformes > Protopteridae > Protopterus > Protopterus annectens. The sequence continues at coordinate 193,084,359 of NC_056725.1, read as the reverse complement.
TATCAGCATGATAGCTAAGTAAAATGGCGGAGATAGCTAATTATCCATGCACATAAGACATGTAATAGGTCCATAGGTACATAGCTAGGTACTAGGCTGTCTGATCAAGTGCATGTATAAGCCTAGCTACAGTGTTTTGGCTTCCCCCACCTCCCTAGGTTAGTTCCCTGTGCCTCTGAACAGCAGAGCCATTAGTTCCCTGTGCCTCTGTCCAGCAGAGCCACTGCAGTGATCCATGGTGTATATGTCTGTCCCCCATCCACCCATCAAGGTTTCTCTTGAAGAGTGCTAGTGAGGGTCCCTGTCTGATGTACATAGGAATCATGCTCCAAAGCATGGGGAGTGTCCAGGTCAGGAATGTATCCCTCCAGCACGTCATAGTTATCATTGCATTTAGGTACATGTCTCAGAGCATGTGGCTCTCAGGGGCTTTTGCTTATGTGGAGCATATCCATCAATACTGTTTTGGACATGGGCCTTGTTTGTCCAGCAGAGATCACCTCTGAGTACGTGGTATGCAAACAAGTACAGCTGGAGTTTCTGTAGTTGGGCTGTATAAGTCATCCGTTTGAGGTCAGTATTCCTCTTGCTGTGGTAATGGTGTGGTGTTTCAAGCTGTTGCCATTGTCTCGTAAGGTACATCCCAAATGGGGTGTTGTATCCTTTAGAGTGTCTCATAAGTCATGAGTAGAGAGACACAATGGCACCCTTTTCTCTGGATGCAAACCCATTAGAGATTAGGGGGGCCACGTAGAAAGATATCCACACCACATTGCCAATATGGTTATCAAAGGAGTGAATGCTATCTACTTTGGTTCTAGGTTCCCTTATCGCATCTTATGTATGTAGGGGACTACCACCTATGTGATAGTCCATGGGTAATAGGTGTAATCCAAAGGTGATGTCTATGCACCTTGTGGCATTCAGCTTGAGGCCATGTTATCGACACCAGGTATCTGTCTCAGTGACACCCTTATGGAGGTTGTCTGTATCAGCTGGGGAATCAATCACAGCCCCTAGTTAGCAGCTGTCTGCAAACCTTTTCAGCCTAAGTCCTCCTGTGCTTGCCTGTACCTCATAGAAGCATATACTGAACATGAGGGGTCCTATGACCAAGTCCTGGGGGATGCCAATTGTAACTGTTTTACAGTAGGACCTAGGGTATGCAGCCCTCACTGTGTGGGTTCCATCCGTGAGCCAATTTGAAAAACATCTCGTGACTTAGGGTTTAATGTGCAGGTGGCTGTTTATGTTGATAATACCAGAATGGGAAATGGTGTTGAAAGCCTTTGTGGGACCAAGGTAGGCTGTGTGGACCTCCTTATCTTCATCTAATGCCTAGGTAACTGTCTCAAGGGAGTCCACCTGGTATAGGAGGCATGGTCTGGCCCTAACAACTCCAAACTGGGTGGGATCAAAGGTTTGGAGGCCACCAATGTTTCTGTGAATGTGATCCATGGTATATATATATAAAGCACTTTGTCTATTCAGTATCTTCACAAATCCTTATCTGTTTAAAAACTTTCATTTGTCTCTGTAGTGCTTGCTGTCTTGTAGGCTATATAAGTATCTTGATTTTTTTGATTATTTTTACAGATTACTGTTTTTAAATTTAATATATATAAAGCACTTTGTCTATTCAGTATCTTCACAAATCCTTATCTGTTTAAAAACTTTCATTTGTCTCTGTAGTGCTTGCTGTCTTGTAGGCTATATAAGTATCTTGATTTTTTTTGATTATTTTTACAGATTACTGTTTTTAAATTTAATATATATAAAGCACTTTGTCTATTCAGTATCTTCACAAATCCTTATCTGTTTAAAAACTTTCATTTGTCTCTGTAGTGCTTGCTGTCTTGTAGGCTATTTTGTCTCATCCTCCCTCCCTGCTGGTGTCTTGCTCTTATACTTGGTGGCTTTGCAGTTGCCCGCCCCTACTGTGACACACCTCCCAGTCTAGTGTCATTAGCTCATTCTGCTTAATACAGAGAGAACATTTGATAAGGCCTTCTGTTCCTCCTTTTTCCCTTTCAAAAAGTAAAACAAAACTTTTTTTTTTTTTTTTTCTCTCTTTCGCCTGAACCTTCTTGTGTTCTGACTGTCCTTCTCAAACATTTTGGAAATATACGGTATATTTCAGAGCATTTGTTATAACTGTATTTGCTATAACTGATTTAAGTATTTTTTTCTGGCTTTTTGATTATTTACTGCATAGCGACTGCATTTTAGCCTGTTTATACAGCTCTGCATTCTATTTAAACTGTTTTTGTGTTGATTAACTGTTTTGCACTTTTAAAAAGTTAGTTGTTGCTTAATTTTACCTGTAGGCTAACACACTCAAGTGCGCTAGCCACTTAAAAGCATTTATAGCATTTGCTGTCTGTTTTTTCTCTGTTTTCTGCAAAAAAAAAAAAAAAATCTTGTTTTCCCGCCTTACTGAACTAGAAGAGTCCAGTCTTCAGAGTTTGCTGATCTCTGGGCTTTGTCTTGGTTCCTGTGCTATTCCATATCCTTATTTGGATAAAGGGAGGCGTCTTTGTTCACCAGTGGGAGTGGGGAGCACTGAGCGGCCTATTTGTCCCTAGAGGAGTGGTTCCAGCCAGAAACTTGTAGTCTATTGGCCATTTTGGGTCAATTCCTAGCTCTTTTCAGCCCCCTGTAATAAGGCCCGCTTTAGCGTGCTTTTTCGCTTGTATTCAACTCAGCACAGCTCCTCGTGGTGTCCTGCAGAGTTCTACAAGCAGCAGAGAGCAAAAGAGTGACTTTTTCCTGATTTAAGTATTTTTTCTGGCTTTTTGATTATTTACTGCTTAGCGACTGATTTTTCGCCTGTTTATACAGCTCTGCATTCTATTTAAACTGTTTTTGTGTTGATTAACTGTTTTGCACTTTTAAAAAAGTTATTTGTTGCTTAATTTTACCTGTAGGCTAACACACTCAAGTGTGCTAGTCATTTAAAAGCATTTATAGCATTTACTGTCTGTTTTTCTTCTGTTTTCTGCAAAAAAGAAAAAAAAAACAAAAAACAAAAAAAAAATCTTGTTTTCCCGCCTTACTGAACTAGAATAGTCCAGTCTTCAGAGTTTGCTGACCTCTGGGCTTTGTCTTGGTTCCTGTGCTATTCCATATCCTTATTTGGATAAAAGGAAGTGTCTTTGTTCACCAGTGGGAGTGGGGTGCACTGAGTGGCCTATTTGTCCCTAGAGGAGTGGTTCCAGCCAGAAACTTGTAGTCTATTGGCCATTTTGGGTCAATTCCTAGCTCTTTTCAGCCCCCTGTAATAAAGCCCGCTTTAGCGCTTTTTCGCTTGTATTCAACTCAGCACAGCTCCTCGTGGTGTCCTGCAGAGTTCTACAAGCAGCAGAGAGCAAAAGAGTGACTTTTTCCTGATTTAAGTATTTTTTCTGGCTTTTTGATTATTTACTGCTTAGCGACTGCATTTTCGCCTGTTTATACAGCTCTGCATTCTATTTAAACTGTTTTTGTGTTGATTAACTGTTTTGCACTTTTAAAAAGTTATTTGTTGCTTAATTTTACCTGTAGGCTAACACACTCAAGTGTGCTAGCCGTTTAACAGCATTATAGCATTTACTGTCTGTTTTCCTGTTTTCTGCAAAAAAAAAAAAAAAAAAATCTTGTTTTCCCGCCTTACTGAACTAGAATAGTCCAGTCTTCAGAGTTTGCTGATCTCTGGGCTTTGGCTTGGTTCCTGTGCTATTCCATATCCTTATTTGGATAAAAGGAAGCTTCTTTGTTCACCAATGGGAGTAGGGAGCACTGAGCAGCCTATTTGGCCATTTTGGGTCAATTCCTAGCTCTTTTCAACCCCCTGCTATAAAGCCCGCTTTAGCGCGCTTTTGCGTGATTTAGCGCGGAGTTGCCCATAGAGCACCACCGGGCAGCGCCGGTTAAACAAGGTTAAACTATTTCTGGCTCCGTAAAGTCTGCTCTTCAATTTTTCCCTTAGAACTTCTCTACTTGCAATCTAAACAGTCTATTCTCTATCTCAAAAGCTCAGCACTTGCTCCTAAAGCATTTTTACATAGGTAAAGTACTTGTATACTAAAAATACTACATTAGCCTAGAATCCCCTTGAGTACCCATTTCCCTATAGGTCCCTTCTGACTCAGTTACACAGCAAACTTTTCACTTTTTCTAGCATGTCGAAGGGTCAGTTGCTAGCGTCCTCTCCTGTTCAGCTGGTGAATCTGGGCATCTTGAGGCAATGTTACAATTGCCTCATGTACACAGACAACCCACTCCTTCTCCCACAAAACACAAATACATGTGAGAGATGCAACTATATAGCCAAACTGGAGGCTGAGCTCTCTCAACTCAGGACTGGCAAGACCAGACAGGAGGAGAAGGAAACCACGCACACCACAAACCCAGTTTCACATAGAACTATCACAACTGCAAAACAAACACATAAACACACAAAGACATACTCAGAGGCACTGATCAAAAATCTACCAAAACTACAGAGGCCTCCAAAGCAGACACCCAAGCAACTGCCACCTCAGGACATAAGACATGCAACACATAGTTCTCAAAGTCAGTGTGCTAAACAGTCACAGCCCTTAAGGCCAAACACAATGCCAGACACACTTGTTATAGGTGACTCCATAGTCAGACACACTGGCGTCCACTCACCAGACTGAACAAGGAAAAGATCACAGTAAGCTGCCTGTCAGGTGCTAGAATCCGCCACATAACACAAGCACTCAGGTCACACCACAGCAAGTACAAGTATGACTCAGTCATTGTCCATGCCGGTGTGAACGACCTGAGACGTACCTCCCTGGACTACATGAAAAGAGACATAGAGGAGCTCTCAGATTATGTAGCCCAGGCCGGTATGACCCTGACCCTGAGCAGTATCCTACCCTCACCAAGAATGATGCCACAATACAGAGACAAAATGATCAGCTTTAATAATTGGCTTAATTACTGGTGTCATTCTAAGGGGATCCAATGTCTGTCTGCCTGGGATGACATGCTTGACAAGCCACGCTGCCATGAGGGACGGCTTGCACCTGTCACCCGTGGGCTTCCGGATATTGGCAAAGGCTCTTGCCATCCCCATAGTGCCTTTTTTAGGCAAGGCTCAAATGATAAACCTACCGCCCTTGAAAAAAAAATGGAGAAAAACTAAGGGTAATACTGCTCAATGCCAGAAGTCTAAACCTCAAGATGCACACCCTCGACGCCCTCCTCAGTATGGAGAACATCGATGTCTGTGCTGTGACTAAAACCTGGTTCAAGGCTCCTGAGAGCACCCCAGCACTATCAGGTTATACCTCATATCATGTGTTCCGGCCCCAAAATCCGGACCGAACCACAAAAGGAGGGGGAGTATCCATATTCATAAAGGATACCCACACCTCCAGGTTAGTGGCAACGCACGAAGCATCGGAGACCATCCAGGTGCAATTAGCCATAGGTAAAACTGCCCTACAGTTTGTAACATGCTACAGACCACCTTCTCAAACTCAGGAAACCCACACAGCCTTCCTGAAGACACTGGAGAGTATGAATGTCTCTCCAAACACCATCATATTGGGTGACTTCAACTACCCAAACATAGACTGGGAACATTACTCAAGCCCAACACCCTAGCCCAAAGGTTCCTTGAGTTCATAAACTCAAATGCTATGGAACAACTAGTCACCATTCCCACAAGAGGAGAAAATATACTAGACCTGATCATCACAAACATGGGGACAAAATGCTCCACACCGGAAGTATATCCCTCATTGGTGAGATCAGACCATAAATTAATCTCACTGGAGATCCACATCCCGCCCCCACCCCCAGGAAAAAAGACCACAGTGAAGAACTTCTCAAAAGCAAACTTCACACTTCTTAAGACTGGAGTGGTATCCTTCAAGGCCCCGGAGCCAGTGGAAACCACAACCCACGCTGCTGAAACCCTTACAAATGCCTTCTACGAGCACCTCCAGGAATGTATGGATCAAGCAATCCCTAATAAAATCAAGACCCTTTCCACCAAAGGCAGGTGCCGGTCTGGTGGACCCCAGCCATAAACAAACTCTACAACAAGAGGAGAAAGCTACTACATGACAGAGCAAAATCCCTAAAAGGGAAGGCATCTCTGATCAATACAAACAAAAAAACTATGATCACTCATAAAATCATCCAAGGCCAACTTTGAGAGAAAAATCGCTAATGACACAAAGACAATCATAAAGCCTTCTTTAGCTATGTTAGAAACCTGGGTGGAAACTCCCAGATATGCTCAGAATTAGTCCAAAATGATAAAAAATCACTGAACCCACAGACATTGCCAACATACTGGCAGACAGGTTCAGTGCAAATTTCTCCCCTCCCAAAAGGAGAAATATCTATCCCACCAGAGTCTAGCCTCCCAAACATCTCAGATACCCAGGTGAGAGCTGCTCTCTCTAAAGCAAAAAACACAGCATCAATGGGACTGGACGGTGTCCCTGGCTGTGTGCTACACGAACTCAATGAGGAACTAAACCCACACATAAGGCTGCTGTTTAATCTTAGCCTTACTACAGGATACGTACCCAAAGAATGGCGTACGGCAACTGTGGTCCCACTCCACAAAGGCGGTGCTTCTACGGACCCTGGAAATTACCACCCCATAAGCTTGACGAGCCTTGTCTGCAAAGCTATGGAGAGGATCATAATGGAACTCATAAATAAAGACATTGGGGACCTACAGACACTGGATCCTACCCAATTTGGCTTTGTCAAGGGCAGATCCTGCCTCTTGAACTTGGTCGACTTTTTCGAAGCAGTCACTAAGGCCATTGATGAGGGTAAGGCAGTTCACACAGCCGACCTTCACCTAGCAAAAGCGTTCAACACAATACCCCACTCGGGCATCATAGAAAAGCTCACCAGCCTAGATGTAAACCCATATGTCACAAGATGGGTTGCAAACTGGCTCAAGGACAGAACACACAGGGTTAGAGTTGCTGGTGCCATGTCAGACTCTAAGCCGGTCACGAGCAGTGTCCCACAGGGCTCAGTCCTGGGCCCCCTCTTGTTCGGCATTTATTTTTCTGAAGTGCAGGCAAACATAGGAAGATTGTGGCTGACAAAATTTGCAGATGACTGCAAACTGGGCACCATAATTGACACTCCATCAGACACAGACATCCTCCAGAGAGGTCTCATAGAAATGGATAACTGGTGCCAGAGCCATGGCCTTAAGCTAAATGCCAAAAAATATATAGTCATACCCTTTGGGAAAAACAAGGTAACCCCTAATTACCACATAGGTGGTAATCCATTAAACACGGAAGAAGTTATCAGGGACCTGGGGACCCAAGTTGACAGTAACCTCTCTTTTGACACTCACATTGCCAAAGTGGTTAGGAAGACCTTCTACATTGCCCACCTGATCATGAAGGGATTCACATCCAGATCAGGAGAGGTCATTGTACCCTGTACTCTTCACTTATCAGACCAATGATTGAGTACAACGCCCCATTCGAATGTACCTTACCCGACACCTGCAGCAGTTGGAAAGACCCCAAAAGTTCCTCACCAAAAGGATAAAGGGGCTCAAACATATGTCATCGCTGCCCGACTGAAGAAACTCCAGCTCTATTCAGTCGCATACCGTCTACTCCGAGGTGATCTGTGCCTGACATACAAGGCCATGTCCAACCCGGAATTAATGGACATGCTCCACCTCAAAAAATCCAAATCCACCAGAGCCACGAGAGCAAGAGACTTAAACCTCAACACGGATATAAATAGGATGTGCTGGAGGGACAGATTCATCACCCAGAGACTCCCTACACTATGGAACAGAATCCCAGTCCATGTGAGGCAGAGCCCCTCACTGACTCTGTTCAAGAGAAATCTTGACGAGTGGATGGGAGATCATAGGTTTACCCCGGGAATCATCTCTGTATCACTGCTGGACAGAGGCACAGCAAACTAATGGGTATAGTATTCTCATCCTAAGGGGTGGTGAAACCCACACACTCTCTGGCTAGGCTTATAAATGCCCTAGGGCAGATAGCCTAGTATGAACCTATGAACCTATGTGCTCCCTAGCCTTGCAGAACAGGCTAGCCAGGCGTATAGGGCAATAGTTCCCATGATTCGCTGTGGCACCACCTATGTGGAGTGGAATAACTGTTGCTGTGTGCCATTCAGGGGGCACAATGCCTGATGCAAGGCTATTATTGAATATGGTGCCTAAGTGGGGAGCCAGTTCATTCTGAAGTCCATGGAAAACAAAGCCTGGGATGTTGCATGTTCCCATGGATGCTGCGTTCTTGCCTTTAGAGAATGCAGCTTGTAACTGCATAGTTGTGATTACAGGGACTCTGCATCGTTCCTGTATAGATATGGGCCCTTTAGGGTGTGAGAGGGGTGTAAAGTTAGCACTGAACCTATCTGCCAGGATGTTGCCAATATCAGTCAGCTCTGTAATGTTCGTGCCTTACTGCTGTAAGACAGAGCAGATGTGGGTATGGCCATCGAGACTAGTGACGTACTTCTAGAATACTTTGGGGTAGTCCTCGGAATTAGATGCAGTTATGTTTACATAGCTAGCTTTGGGGATCTTATAAGGGATCTCAGACTCTTACTGAGGTTGACCAGGGAGCTCCCCTACTCATGGGATTGTACACTTATTTGCAGCAGTCCCTTCCCTCTGTTGTACATTTTGTTTATGGCAGTGGACCACCAGATATGCTTCCTTTTACTGGAGGGTAGTGTTATGGTTCTGTTTGGGATAGCACTATCCATGCAGTCGTGTAAGTGCTTATAAAGTGCATTTGTGTATGATTCAGCGGTTGTAACTGTATTGTCCATCTGCATGGGTGTCATGACGTTAACTACTACTGTTATAAGAAGCCTGAAGTTGGCTTCATAGAAATATTGTACTGTGGTTTCTGTAAAGGGGGTGGGAGCGGGATGTGGATAACAAGGGTGATTAGAGTACGGTCGGATCTGACCAACAAAGGGATAACCCCAGGTGTGGAACACCAGTCACACATGTCAGTAATGACTAGGTCTACATGGTATCCCCAAAATCTCAAAACAACCCACTAAAGTGTAGTGGGTCCAAAAACAAAACAGTGTAAGAAACTTCTCTGTGTGGAAGATTTTCAGTCCAATATTTCTAGTTAATCACTGTATATTAATCAGATCAGACAATAGTAGTAGAAGTAGCAAACGCAAACTCGTCTTAAGTCAAAGCAAGCCAAAACCAAAAAAAAAAATAATAGAAAATATATAATTGTACAGCATTACTAAGTATTTGAACGTAATCCAAGCAAGGTAGGCAGCCTGTTTCCAGTCGAAAATTCTTTATTAAGTACACAGACAAGCGATCCAAGTAAAACAAAAATAAGAGTAATAGTTTCCTTACAGGCTTTCTAAATATATATACATATATATATATATATATATATATATATATATATATATACTTTTTATCAGGCATAGAATTGGTTTATTGTGCTGTAAAACAAAGTGTTATTGGTACACATGTTAAATTCACATCCCTTCCCCCATCAGTGTGACATTCGAGCTGGTCCTGCCCTGTTTTGTAGCTGTCATAATAATAAATATCCCTTATGTACTTTCAATAAAATTTATAATGATGTGGTACCTCTTATTTAACCAGATTATTAAGTAGATTATTAAGTCTATGATTTTATCCAAGACATTATACTACATGGCTGGAAATATATCAACCTTAGTTCATTTAGCAATCAAAAAATATATATAAATATATACATATACATTTTGCATGTAAAAATCAATTTCTATTTCTATTTCTATTAAGTTCTAACAATAGCTCGAGCAGGCTGAAGAACAACTACCTTCACACAAAAAACAGTCTATATAGAACACTCCTTAGCAAATTCCTTAGCAAAGAAACACGAAAATGATGTGATGAAAAGGACAAATCCACTTCACGAATTGATGTAAACACAGGTTTATTGCGACCACAGGTTTAGCGCTTTCATCTACCAAGAGTAGACTTCCTCAGAACCCATGGTAAACAAAATTCAAACACATATTTATAGTAAATTTGGCGCCAAAAATCAATTAATTATACAATTAATTATTCAATCAATGTTTGTTTCAAAATATATACAAAATCATTCTCAAATATATACACTCAACAATACTTGTACATAAAAATAAAACAATTTGTAAAAATCTGTAGTGTATAGCAGTAAGTATTCCGCTAAACTTACATAACAGATAACCATTCTCAAATACTAGTATTCTTTGCTTTACTAAAAACTCTAAAAAATCTATACAAATCAATAATAAATATAATGATAGAGTTCTGCACTAAATTACACATAGTAATACTCAAATTGATTACAATACTACAGCTACTAGTAGTGTATGTTCACCCTCTATCTAAAAGGAGAAAAGGTTTTATACTAATATTGTCATTTAAGCCTGGCCAAGAAGTAGCATCACACATTATCTGCCATTTTGACTCCAGGCATGACAATCCTACCTTCCAATTCCCTCCATGGTCACTCACCCCAATTTGGTCAATAATCTTGAAAGTAAAACCATGGTTAGATCCCTTCTCACTAATATGTTTACTTAATGCATTCTTCATATCACATTTTTTGATCTTATATAAATGTTCATAAATACGTGTTTTTAGCTTCCTTTCCGTCTTACCGATGTAATAGGCCTGACAAGCAGAACAGGAAGCCAAATAAACCACCCTCATGGTGTTACAATTCCCCTTTTTTCCGTAACATGTGGTTCTATTGCTGTTAGCCAGTTTAGTAATCCTATTAACATTTATATACTGACAATACTTGCACCTACCACATTTACTGGTATGTTCATCTAAAATGCTCCTAGTACCCTTGTCTTTCTTCAAACCACCTTCGATAATTCTTTTAAGATTAAATGAGGTTTTGAATACAGTAATAGGATGGTCTCCTAGTACCTGAGCAATATCATCCGTACTTGAGAATACATTCCAATGTCTTTTCAAGATCTCTTTAACCAAATTGGAGTAGGGGTTAAACATAATGACACATACATTCCTACCTGTTCGTGTTTCTTCCTTTTCTGTGTGACTAACAAACGTACTTCCTAATAACGGGAGATATTTAATCCCCCATGTTCTCTTCACATACTTAGTAACATCTTCTACCATAGGTGCAGGGTATCCCCTAGCTAGAAACATATCATAACTAATCCCATCTGTTCCTCCATAACCGATCTTGTAGAACACATACGTGCAACACGAATGCATTGTCCCTTCAAAACATTTTTAAAAATGTAAGGCGGGTGGCAACTCCCATACTGTAAATAATCATTAGAAAATGTAGATTTTCTATAGATTTTAGACTGGAATCCAGCATTAGTGTTGCTAATAAATGTATCCAAATATGGTATTCCCAGCCTCTCCACTTTGTAGGTGAATTTAAGGAAACTGGTAGTGCTATTCAAATAGGATATAAAACAAGGTATATCTTCTAATGGTCCCTTCCAAAGAATAAAAAGGTCATCTAAAAAACGTGTGTACATGACAATATTGTTGGAATATTCACTAGAAAGGACAAATGTTTCCTCCCATTCGAGCATGACTAGATTCGCAAAAATGGGGGCACAAGACGCCCCCATAGCCACACCTCAAATTTGTTTAAAATATTCTCCCTGAAATTTAATATAATTATATGAGAGAACTAATCTCATCATATCAAGAATAAGACATATTTTGTCCCAAGCTGGATTAGAATGCTTTCTCAAGCTGTTCTCGAAATATTCCAAACCAATAATGTTTGGAATACACGAAAATAGATCCTGGACATCTATAGTCATAAAAATCAAATTGGGGGACCATATATCATGTTTTAACTTACTAAGAAAATCCCACGAATCTTTCGTTAAATGCGGAACATTGAGATATACGTGTTTACACCTTGATAACATCAAATACGTTGAATTTAGCTGTAGGAATGTATTTCATTCCTTTACTGAACAAGGAAAAAAATTCCTCCGTAACATACACATCAGTGAAATTGTAAACTTTAAAACCAGAATAAGTATTATAATGTAATAAATTCAACGTATTTGATGTTATCAAGGAAGTAAAATTGTATTGTCGTAGGCTACAGCTAGCACTCCAATTTAACAATACTGCAAATAAGGTTACAAATGAAGGTTCCCCCAAAAAATTGGCCAGAAAAAGCGCATATATACCAGTTACCAATGGGCAGGTGAATAATTATGAACGGATGGTATGTAAGGTATGTAAGGATATTTATAATTTGTACAGATGTATACAGAGGGACCCATGGTATGATACACTTTTTAATGACAATCTCACTAAGGGTGAAAGATGGTGTTTGGACAAGGTAGTTGCTAATAGTGAAATTAGGATAATGAAACCGGACAAAGGGGGAGGGTTAGTGATATTTGATACCAACATTTATTGTAAAGCCATACAAGATATCCTTTTTAATTCAGGGAACTATGAAGTGACATCCATCAACCAGATTAATATTGGATACCATAGAATAGATCTGGTTATTGAGGAATTTTTGTTAGATAATCGTATCACGAACGATGTGTATGACTTTATTAGAACAGAGCATCCAGTTATGTCTAGAATTGTTGGTATCCCTAAAATCCACAAAAATGTTGAAAACCCCCCCTTTCGACCTATAATATCCGGTTCGAAATCTAAAACATTCAACATAGGGGTCGCTATAGACCATTGGTGTAAACACGTATATCTCAATGTTCCGCATTTAACGAAAGATTCGTGGGATTTTCTTAGTAAGTTAAAACATGATATATGGTCCCCCAATTTGATTTTTATGACTATAGATGTCCAGGATCTATTTTCATGTATTCCAAACATTATTGGTTTGGAATATTTCGAGAACAGCTTGAGAAAGCATTCTAAACTAGCTTGGGACAAAATATGTCTTATTCTTGATATGATGAGATTAGTTCTCTCATATAATTATATTGAATTTCAGGGAGAATATTTTAAACAAATTCGAGGTGTGGCTATGGGGGCGTCTTGTGCCCCCATTTTTGCGAATCTAGTCATGCTCGAATGGGAGGAAACATTTGTCCTTTCTAGTGAATATTCCAACAATATTGTCATGTACACACGTTCTTTAGATGACCTTTTTATTCTTTGGAAGGGACCATTAGAAGATATACCTTGTTTTATATCCTATTTGAATAGCACTACCAGTTTCCTTAAATTCACCTACAAAGTGGAGAGGCTGGGAATACCATATTTGGATACATTTATTAGCAACACTAATGCTGGATTCCAGTCTAAAATCTATAGAAAATCTACATTTTCTAATGATTATTTACAGTATGGGAGTTGCCACCATACATTTTTAAAAATGTTTTGAAGGGACAATGCATTCGTGTTGCACGTATGTGTTCTACAAGATCGGTTATGGAGGAACAGATGGGATTAGTTGCGGATATGTTTCTAGCTAGGGGATACCCTGCACCTATGGTAGAAGATGTTACTAAGTATGTGAAGAGAACATGGGGGATTAAATATCTCCCGTTATTAGGAAGTATGTTTGTTAGTCACACAGAAAAGGAAGAAACACGAACAGGTAGGAATGTATGTGTCATTATGTTTAACCCCTACTCCAATTTGGTTAAAGAGATCTTGAAAAGACATTGGAATGTATTCTCAAGTACGGATGATATTGCTCAGGTACTAGGAGACCATCCTATTACTGTATTCAAAACCTCATTTAATCTTAAAAGAATTATCGAAGGTGGTTTGAAGAAAGACAAGGGTACTAGGGGCATTTTAGATGAACATACCAGTAAATGTGGTAGGTGCAAGTATTGTCAGTATATAAATGTTAATAGGATTACTAAACTGGCTAACAGCAATAGAACCACATGTTATGGAAAAAAGGGGAATTGTAACACCATGAGGGTGGTTTATTTGGCTTCCTGTTCTGCTTGTCAGGCCTATTACATCGGTAAGACGGAAAGGAAGCTAAAAACACGTATTTATGAACATTTATATAAGATCAAAAAATGTGATATGAAGAATGCATTAAGTAAACATATTAGTGAGAAGGGATCTAACCATGGTTTTACTTTCAAGATTATTGACCAAATTGGGGTGAGTGACCATGGAGGGAATTGGAAGGTAGGATTGTCATGCCTGGAGTCAAAATGGCAGATAATGTGTGATGCTACTTCTTGGCCAGGCTTAAATGACAATATTAGTATAAAACCTTTTCTCCTTTTAGATAGAGGGTGAACATACACTACTAGTAGCTGTAGTATTGTAATCAATTTGAGTATTACTATGTGTAATTTAATGCAGAACTCTATCATTATATTTATTATTGATTTGTATAGATTTTTTAGAGTTTTTAGTAAAGCAAAGTATACTAGTATTTGAGAATGGTTATCTGTTATGTAAGCTTAGCGGAATACTTACTGCTATACATTACAGATTTTTACAAATTGTTTTATTTTTATGTACAAGTATTGTTGAGTGTATATATTTGAGAATGATTTTGTATATATTTTGAAACAAACATTGATTGAATAATTAATTGTATAATTAATTGATTTTTGGCGCCAAATTTACTATAAATATGTGTTTGAATTTTGTTTACCATGGGTTCTGAGGAAGTCTACTCTTGGTAGATGAAAGCGCTAAACCTGTGGTCGCAATAAACCTGTGTTTACATCAATTCGTGAAGTGGATTTGTCCTTTTCATCACATCATTTTCGTGCTTCTTTGCTAAGGAATTTGCTAAGGAGTGTTCTATATAGACTGTTTTTTGTGTGAAGGTAGTTGTTCTTCAGCCTGCTCGAGCTACTGTGATCTAAGAGGGTCTTTGGGTGATTTGGTACGTGTTCTACTTCAGTTTCTAAAGTTCTAACAATAGGTTAACAATAGGTTATGAAAATTTGTTAACAATAGGTTATGAAAATAGAAATAGAAATTGATTTTTACATGCAAAATGTATATGTATATATTTATATATATTTTTGATTGCCAAATGAACTAAGGTTGATATATTTCCAGCCATGTCATATAATGTCTTGGATAAAATCACAGACTTAATAATCTACTTAATAATTTGGTTAAATAAGAGGTACTACATCATTATAAATTTTATGTAAAGTACATAAGGATTATATTATTATGACAGCTACTAAGCAGGGCAGGATCAGCTCGAATGTCACACTGATGGGGGAAGGGATGTGAATTTAACATGTGTATCAATAACACTTTGTTTTACAGCACAATACCACTTCTATGCCTGATAATATATATATATATATATATTTAGAAAGCTTGTGAGGAAATTATTACTCTATTTTTTGTTTTACTTGGATCGCTTGTCTATGTACTTAATAAAGGATTTTCAACCGGAAACAGACTGCCTGCCTTGCTTGGATTACATTCGAATACTTAGTAATGCTGTGCAATTATATATTTTCTATTATTATTTTTGGTTTTGGTTTGTTTTGACTTAAGACGAGTTTAAGTTTGCTACTTCTACTACTATTGTCTGATCTGATTAATATACAGTGATTAACTAGAAATATATGGACTGAAAATCTTCCACACAGAGAAGTTTCTTACACTGTTTTGTAATGACTAGGTCTAGGATATTGTTTCCCCTCGTGGTGGTGTGGATAGGTCAATCCAGGCAATTGGAGTTGAAGAATCACAGAATGCATTGGCCTAATGAGTTGGTACACATGTAGTTATCCCAGTTGATGATGGAGTAGTGTCAGTCACACATTAGTAGTGTCTGTTGAACCCTAATGTCCAGTACACCAAGAAGAGAGGACTTTTAACCGTGGGGTATGGTGGTGGATCTGTAGCAAGCTACAATTTGTATTGCACTTATGGCCAGTTAGTTGCACTTGGATAACCTCTGATGCATTGTGCTGAGCAACTAGCCTGGAGGTGTGGATATCCTCAGGAAATAGGGACACACCTCCACCTTGGGTGTTCCAGTCCAGGTTACATGTCTGGAAAGTGTTGTATGGGTAATCGGCTGGTAGTGCAGGGGTGCTCTCAGGAGCCTTGAACCGGGTCCCCGTCCCTGCACTGATATTGATGTGGTCCATTACAAGGGTTGCCTTGAGTGAGTGCGTGTTAAGAATAAGACTTCAAGGATTGAGTAGCATTACCCTCAGGTTTTGCTTGCCTGCCCCTGTTATGGGTGTGAATATGTTATTTGAACTTTGCCTAAAAACGTACTATAGTAGCAGCAAGAGTCTTAGCCATTATCCAGAATCCCAAGGCCAACAGGTACAGGCCACCTGTGGCAAAGCATTGTGGTCTGTTGACCATTTCATTCCAAACAGACAGATACTGGATACCCTTAGAATGACAGCAGAAGCATAGCCAAATGGTGAAGTAAATCATTATGTCCTTGTACTGATTTATCATTCTGGATGATGGCAGAATGCTACTCAGGGCGAGGGCCATACCTGCCTGGGCTACAAGATCGGAGAGCTATTCCATGTCTCTTTACATGTAGTCCAGGATGGTACATCACAGGGCATTCACACTAACATGGACATTGACAGAGTCATATTGTACTTGTTGTGGAGTGACCTGGGTGCATAGGTTATGTTGCGGATCATGTTACCCGACAGGCAGCTGACAGTAACTATTACCTTGTTTGGCCTGGTGAGTGTGACATCAGTGTGGTCCACTACCGAGTCACCTATGACTAGTGAGGTGGGTACGTTCCTTTGCCTTATTGGCTGTGGTTGATTGGCACACTGAGTCTGTGGGCTATACGTCATTGGTGTTGTGTTGGAGGATGGAGGCTGCCTGCATTTCTGCTTTGGTGTTCTCTTTCGCTTAGACAGAGTATTATTGAGAGGCTTTGCAAATGTTTTTGTGTTGCTATGTGTGGCCTTTCATGGTGGAGATTTATTGAGACTATGTGATGGGTGTGGTGTGGTGCAAATGTTTAACTTCCACACATGACTGTCAAGTTCAATCATGGTTGAAGAGAGCTTTACCTACAGTTTGGCTAGATAAGTGCATCTCTCACAGGTTATAGTGTTGGGTGTTAGGAGTAAAGGGTTGACTGTGTACATGAGACAATTTCTACATTGCATCAGGATGCATATATTCATCAGATAGACAGCAGAGAACACTGGGAGCTGATCCTTGGACATGCCTGCATATATAACTATTTCCCTCTAGATAGGTGAGGAAAGTGAGTACAAGAGCTTTGTTACTGTAAGCAAGTGGTAATTGTATGTACAAACACCATTTACCTGTAGGTAATGAGGAATATTGAGTGACATCGTAATTAGTTGCTCATATAGTGCTTACATGTTCTGAACAAGTGCTGAGCATGAATAAGCAATACGGATAGGGCATTGGATAACATGAACACACTGTCCCCCCCAACAGGTGCACAATGATATATCCATGTATACTACAGAGCCCCTGTAACCATAACTATGCAGGTACAAGGTGCACTCAGGCTGCACGGGACTCGTCCACATCCCTGGTTGTATCATGCACATATGGCAAATCAGGGTGCTCTACACATACAGATCATGAAAAACATAGCTTCTTGTCAGTCTCTGTACACCCTGAATGGTGCACACCAACAGTTATCACAAACCACAAAATGGAAACACCACTTATAATGGGAGGTACTGCACTACTACTCCTCTGCAGAGTCTGGTCTGAAAGGCCGTGAACCATAATCAACCTATTTTATGTCAGCAGTACAGATGTCGATGACAGTAAGGATGATTTCACACTGCATATCATAACTGTGACAGGTCATACGACATCACTACCCATACTGTGTTCCACCTACACGCAGTATACTAGAAGTACATTTGTATGTAACTGGTGTATCCTGCAAGTGGATTGTTGGCAGAACCAACACTACAGACGGTGTCTACATAATATGTGCATATCACACCAGTGTCAGCTACAGTAAGACGGAGTTACTTCACTGTATTCCCCCTCATCGTAGACCATACCACACAGACAAATGGAAGGCATCTGCATATGTACGTATGTGAATGGCTATGACCTAAGAGCAATAGCTGATTCAGCATTGTGGACAACATACAGAAGGGGCTTTGTGGATAAGGTGTGTGAAATATGGGTACAATCTGACAGCTGCATAGTGCATTGTTACCACTAGGGTAATAGTCCTGTACCCATGACCTACCACCTAGGCAGTGGTCAACATAATGGACACTGTGTGTAAGGGATGCAGCTGGGCAGTTGCCCTTCCTGAGTTAGTGATGTCAACACACCCTTTTAGGTAGCCATAGTTGGTAACCATAGTCACGACAGGGTGCCATCCATGAATATGGAGATCATTGTTCAGCCATACCCATTATACAAATGTCCTCTATCGGATCACATATTACCTTTAAGGGGTATTGGTCATGTTTGGATGGCCAAAAACAGCCTTCTCAATCCTCTCCTCCACTATGTAGCATGATGCCTACCCTGCATAAAGCCATGTCCAACACAGTGGTGTTGGACATGGTACACGTACATATCCTGAACTCAAATACATATGTCGTGGACATCCACCTTCCTAGTAAAAGGATCACCATATGCTGGACAGATCCTTGTGCCATACACGTTACATACTCCTGCTATACTATGCATCCCTGTCCAGCACAGCTGCACATTGCCCCCTTTCCGACATGACGTGATGACTGCATGGTAAATGTATCATTAACCCTGTGGATCAGTTATGTGGCACTGCTACACCTGGCCCCAGTTACTCGGCTGTGAACTACAGCTAGGTAACCTTACATCCTAGGCTCATACATGGCCCAGGGCATACAGCCTACTAGTTGACTTCGGCCGTACATGCTATAGTTGATAACCATCCCTGCAAATACAATCAGGCTAGCCAGTGTCCCATGTGTATCACATGTGCAACACAGGAGATATATGGCAGAATGATGAACTGATGTACAGTGTCATGTAGATGTATATGGCAAAGCACATACATGTATAACCTTCCATGCGCATGTTTGCAGTGTCACAGGTCATGTCCGTTAAGGCAGTGTATGTGCTGATATGTGACATATACATAGCATCAGGGTCAACTGCATTAATGTGGACATATCTAGGCATGTGCTGATAGGTAAGAACACCAGTACAGGCAAACAGACATGCCCACATCAAGACAGCATCCACATAGAGTATGAGCAAAGTAATCAGTTGGCACACACTTATATGGTAATAATATCCAATCACCACTGAGTGTCACATGTGTGTGACACAAACATGTCAGTGGTGTGAGTGTCATGTAGATTTGCAAAGACAACTATTTAGATGTAATACATGTGATACACATGTATGTTCAGCTGTAACTCTGTGCATCTCTGAGATACTGTGACCTGTCTCCATCGTTATGTCTTCTAGGTATGCCGCGTGCAAGAAAAATCCAAATGTCCACAAGCGACAGAAACCAGGAACAGTGATGTTAAAACATCAAAACTTTATTTCACCACCACGAAACAAAATCCACAATAAAGTCAAGCGTTTTTGCTGGGTTAATACCGAGCTTTCTCAAGATGAACACCTAAATGAAATAACATCATTAACTAGATAGTAATAAGTCATGTGATTTGTTAGTTCATTAACATAATTAATATAGTCATCGTATTAAATACAAACATATTAATAAAACTCATTTTTTAAATTCATACTGTTAAAAATAACATAATAATTGTTCATAGAAGTTACTGTAGTTGTATAGCACTCATAATCCTTATTGCATAAAACCAATAAAAAACATTAAAAAATTATTCCGTGTGTATGACTGACCATCCTTTAGGCATAAAAATACATATCACTTCAAAGTTCTCGTACCACTTTAAATCCTTTATAACACTTAAAAATGCACAAGTGTGTGAATTTGTACAAGTTGGACAAAATCTTACTAGCCAAGGTGCCGTGATACAATTACACTGAAAATTCTTTAAAAATAAAGTGAGTGTGCAAAGTGATATTTACAACATCTTATTAAAAACAATTATAAATTCAATAATGACAGTGAAAATAAACTGTGTATATCTTTTCAAACAAATAAATAAGGTTATTCATAATCGGGCCATCCTCAATTTCAAGACACTACTAATATTAATATTTTCATTAAGACCTGGGGGTTTACCAGCATCTAATCTGAGCTGCCAGAGGAGCTCCTTGTACTCCAGCCTGGTCTCCCAGTCCAGACCCCTAGCATCTGGTGCTACTTGTTCCAAAACCATAAATTTGAGTTCCATGTTGGAACAAAGGATGGAATGCTTGTAAAAAACAACATGTACATAAACCTAAATAAACTACTCCTTTCATTCCACAATTCGAGTAACGATCAGCGTGGAAAAGGAACTTCCTAGCTGGAATGTAAAGTGTGCTGTCATTAATAATGGCTGTACATTGCTTGCAAGCCCCACACTTATGAGTACCTAATCTGGGGTTTCCTGATGATGGCTTGAAAAATTGCTTCCTCTTGAATAGTTCCTTTACATTAACAACCCTCCTTTTAACAATAATATTAATTAATATTAGTAGCGTCTTGAAGTTGAGGATGGCCCGATTATGAATAACCTTATTTATTTGTTTGAAAAGATATACACAGTTTATTTCACTGTCATTATTGAATTTATAATTGTTTTTAATAAGATGTGGTAAATATCACTTTGCACACTCACTTTATTTTTAAAGAATTTTCAGTGTAATTTTATCACCGCACCTTGGCTAGTAAGATTTTGTCCAACTCGTACAAATTCACACACTTGTGTATTTGTAAGTGTTATAAAGGATTTAAAGTGGTACGAGAACTTTGAAGTGATATGTATTTTTATGCCTAATGGATGGTCAGTCATACACACTGAATAATTTTTTAATGTTTTTTATTGGTTTTATGCAATAAGGATTATGAGTGCTGTACAACTACAGTAACTTCTATGAACAATTATTCTGTTATTTTAAACAGTATGAATTTAAACAATGATTTTTATTAATATGTTTGTATTTAATACAATGACTATTTATTAATTATGTTAATGAACTAACAAATCACACGACTCATTACTATCAATTTAATGATGTTATTTCATTTAGGTGTTCATCTTGAGAAAGCTTGGTATTAACCGAGCAAAAGCGCTTGACTTAATTGTGGATTTTGTTTCGTGGTGGTGAAATAAAGATTTGACATTTTAACATCACTGTTCCTGGTTTCTGTCACTTGTGGACATTTGGATTTTTCTTGGTTCTTGTTGCTGTTTGTTGTGGTTCTGAGTTATACATGTCCATGGCGGAGGAAGCAGACCAAGCTAATTATGCGGATACCCCTCAACTTTTGAGAGACGATAGCGATGAGGGTCCAGTAACTCGTTCTGAATTTAAACAAGTCCTGGTTTTGCTAACGCAATTAACTAATAGTTTGAATATGAGTAAGGGTAATTCTTGCACTACGTTGCCAGGTAACCAACAACAAGGCCTGGAGCAAAGGAGGAAGTACGTGTCCAATGCGACGCCGGGTTTGACTAATGGCACACAGAGTGAGCTTTTTGTTGAAATGCCATCGGGTAGTGCTACCAATCACGAGCAGACTGCCAGAATACAGTCGCGGCACACCAATAAGCCAGATGGTCGACACAAGGATTTGAATTTTAATGTTTGGACAGGACAGCAATTTCGATTTAAGCAAGGTACTATGTTTGCTAATGAAAAAGTTGACATTGAACAGGACTTTAATGATTTAAGAGACAAGCTTTATGCATATGAGTAACCAATTGGAAATTGATTACTTCAAAGAATGTGTGAGTGTTAAATGGGTCCCGAAGGGTCTCCGTTTTTATAGGTTCCCAAATGACGTCCAAGCGGGAACCACTTACTACAATAAACTTTGTGATATTTTTGATAGAGCTGGCTTAAAGATTTTGGAAGTTATGATAGCAGAATATGAGGCAAAAGCCGATATTCTACTAAAAGAGTTGAATGTTTTAAATGAAACTCTCGTGAATTACAGTAATTTTTTAAGTGTAAAGAAAAATTATGATAATATGTTTTAAGAAGTTGATCAATACTGTGTGAAAATTCTTAACCGTAAGATTAATAAATTGGAAAGGGATCTCATTGAATACAGAGAGGGAACAGCCTATCCACCACCTACTAAGGGTAGATGGAACAATAATCAGGTCACTAACAGGACCAATCAGGTGAACACTCCTAATAATTATTCTAGACCACCTGTAGAACCACTTAGAAGGAGTGAGAGATTGGCTGAGAAGGGGAGAAAAAATTCCCATCAGGATTTTCAGCACCCCCCCCCGGCAGACCCAGGGGGAGGGGAATGAGATTACAGCAACAGGGATGGAACAATGGATACAAATAGAGCAGGGTAATTAATTAGTAGACAATGGTTTCCTAGAGGGCTTTACGCATGGTTTTGGTAATAAATACAAGGTCAGTAAGAAGAGCAATTTTGTCATTTACAATTTTACGGAGATTGAGTTAAAACAAGATCTTTTTGATTTGTTCACTAAAGGTTTCCATTTTGTACCTCTACACTCCTTTAATTTAGCCAACGCTTTTGTGGATTTAAAATTGTTTGTTAGGCATCTCAATCTTGCACTTTATTTCAAGGGGCAGTCATATAACAGAGAGGGACTTTCGAGAACCAGCATTTTTAATCCCCCCACACACCCCTCCCTCAAAGTATTTGAGGAACTTGTAGAGAAGGATATTAGAAAGTTAAACTTCAAGAAATCACACACACTGCCTTCTAATTTAAGCACATAAGAGTTTAAGTTAATCGACTATTTCAAAAATGAAGGTTGTAGGGTTATGAAACCTGACAAGGGGGGGGGTGGAGTGGTTTTAATGTACACCACTGACTATGAGACCTATCTCTATAATATGCTGCAAGACACAGAGCAATATGATTTAGTTTCCAGGAATGAGATGAATCTTGCTTACTCCAAGATTAATTTTTTATTGACTGATCACTTGCTACAAGGGGCCATTAATGAGCGGCTCTTTAATTATTTACATGTGGACAAACCCAGGATCCCAGTTATTTTTGGGATCCCTAAAACACATAAGGGTTTAGATCCACTTAGGTTTAGGCCTATTGTATCTGGTGCGGGGGTATAACTGAACTCCTAGGTAAATTTATTGACTATGTTTTAAAGAAATTTGTTTCTTCTTTACAACGTGTATGTAAGGACTCATGGAACTTCCTTAAAGGCATCAAGCCCCATTTGTTTCAAACTGACCTTTTGATGATCACCCTTGACATACTGGAGTTGTTTCCTAGTATTCCACACTCCACAGGCCTAGAATGGTTCAATGAAGTGTTAGTAACAGAGGCTGGGCTTGGTAACAGGGTTACTAACTTGTTAGTGGAGTTCATGTAAATTGTGTTGGAAAATAACTTCATTTATTTTAATGGAGAAATTTATAGACAGAAGAAAGGGGTGGCAGTGGGTGCCCCCTGTGCCTCTCTTTATGGAAATGTGGTGCTCCACAGATGGGAGCAAACCTTTATCTTTTCAACTAGTTGGGCTCAATATATAACACACTACAGAAGGTACCTTGATGACATTTGTCTGTTATGGAATGGAATTGTTGAGAATTTTTATGATTTTTACTAATTATATTAATTCCACCATCCATTTATTGTCTTTTACTCACAATGTTAGTCATGATGAGTTGAATTACCTTGATGTTACCCTTTCCAAAGATTACAATAACCAGAAGTTTTTGTCTAAACCCTACAGGAAGGTCTCATTCTCTAATTCATATTTACATTTTGAAAGTGGGCACCCTTTCTATCAAAAGAAAGGTATTGTTAAAGGGCAACTTATCCGGGCATCTAGGATGTCCAGTACCCTTGATTATTTTTTGGAGGAAGTAAATTTTTTGAATAAGTTGTTTACTGAAAGGGGTTACCCTACTCTATTAGTTAACACCTTAGCCCAAGAAGTTACAGAGAACAGGGAATTTAAATATCCCCCGTTATTAGGAAGTTGTGACACTTTGGCTGAAGGGGATGGAAAGGAACAGCAAGTTGAGTTGTACAACAATTTCATCTACACTTATTCCAATAGTTCTCTTGAAATTGAGGATGTGGTCTTGAGGCACTGGTCAGTCCTTACTCTTCATGATGAACTAAAAAATTTAGTTCAAGAACATCCTAGATTTGTTAAAAGGAGGGATGTTAATGTAAAGGAACTATTCGAGAGGAAGCAATTTTTCAAGCCATCATCAGGAAACCCCAGATTAGGTACTCATAAGTGTGGGGCTTGCAAGCAATGTACAGCCATTATTAATGACAGCACACTTTACATTCCAGCTAGAAAGTTCCTTTTCCACGCTGATCATTACTCGAATTCTGGAACGAAAGGAGTAGTTTATTTAGGTTTATGTACATGTTGTTTTTTACAAGCATTCCATCCTTTGTTCCAACATGGAACTCAAATTTATGGTTTTGGAACAAGTAGCACCAGATGCTAGGGGTGGGGACTGGGAGACCAGGCTGGAGTACAAGGAGCTCCTCTGGCAGCTCAGATTAGATGCTGGTAAACCCCCAGGTCTTAATGAAAATAAAAAAAATATTACTATTAGTAGCGTCTTAAAGTTGAGGATGGCCCGATTATGAATAACCTTATTTATTTGTTTGAAAAGATATACACAGTTTATTTTCACTGTCATTATTGAATTTATAATTGTTTTTTAATAAGATGTGGTAAATATCACTTTGCACACTCACTTTATTTTTAAAGAATTTTCAGTGTAATTTTATCACGGCACTTTAGCTAGTATGATTTTGTCCAACTCGTACAAATTCACACACTTGTGTATTTTTAAGTGTTATAAAGGATTTAAAGTGGTATGAGAACTTTGAAGTTATATGTATTTTTATGCCTAAAGGATGGTCAGTCATACACACGGAATAATTTTTTAATGTTTTTTTATTGGTTTTATGCAATAAGGATTATGAGTGCTGTACAACTACAGTAACTTCTATGAACAATTATTCTGTTATTTTTAACAGTATGAATTTAAACAATGATTTTTATTAATATGTTTGTATTTAATACAATGACTATTTATTAATTATGTTAATGAACTAACAAATCACATAATTCATTACTATCTATTTAATGATGTTATTTCATTTAGGTGTTCATCTTGAGAAAGCTCGGTATTAACCGAGCGAAAGTGCTTGACTTTATTGTGGATTTTGTTTCGTGGTGGTAAAATAAAGATGTGACATTTTAACATCACTGTTCCTGGTTTCTGTCACTTGTGGACATTTGGATTTTTCTTGGTTCTTGTTGCTGTTTGTTATGCCGCGTGCAAGGCTACCGCCCTATGCATGCTTGGAGAATGAGGCCCTCATACCTTACCTACACAACAACTATGTTGTCCTGTTTAGCCATGTGCCACATGATGCACAGCAGCAGGATGACCTGTGGCAGGAACTTCAAAGGAGGATTAATGTTGTGGGTGGCCACAACTGCACATACCAGCAGGTGCAGAGACACTCCACAGACCTCATTAGACAGACAAAACAGAGTGTGAATGCAATCACCAGGGAACAAGGTGCAACAGGTGGTGGGCCACCAACCCAGACCCCACTCACATGTACCGAGGAGCTACTGGCCAACCTGGGGATACCTGCAGAACACCATTCACAGGCCCTAGCAGACATCGTGGAGGTGGGTGCCTCCCAACCTCAGAGCCTGGAGTTACCTGGTAAGTTACTACTGCACATATAACTATCATATCCCATATAGTTGCATGTGTCACTGTACAATATGTAATGTAACATCATATGCAAGGCATGTATACACACATAATGCATACTATAGTATGCTACTCTGTGCATGCACACATTTGCATGCTCCATACTATATCCTATTGTATTGGCATATTTGTTAACATGCACATTTCACCCTGTAGCTGTCATACAGGCATGGATAATGATCATACTGCTGTGTCACTACTATTTAGGTACCTCTGGCATTCTCCTAAGACAGCAGCCCATTGCAGATGAGACAGTTATAATGTATCAGGCATGTTAATGCACAGATTTATTTGCCATGTGGCCATTTACCACATGTAAACATAATGTATAGTCCTGTCATAATATAGAGGTTGCATGTGCGATTCATCACAATGGCTACCCATGTACAATACTCACACACTATGTGAAACACTGGCATGTAACCTCAAAAACTACCATTGCCAGATGTGTGGACAGCTGTGATTACAACGGTGGAGGTGTTGTTCAATGTAAGAACATGTACTACACATGGAAAATACACATGTGGGGTATACAAACAGTACTACACAGTGAGCTGGAGTATGGCCAGCACACAGGATTCACCAGTGTGGATTATACCCCTGCTATGAGTGTCACACAATGTGATGTGCTATCCGACATGTCCATGACATGTAGTGTGCCAGCTGCAACACTGGCTAATCATCCTGTAAAACATATCCCACATACCAAACATACAACCCTTTGACAGCATAAACCTGTGGTCAGTGAAGCATATGACATCTATGGGTGTATGTCATATGGGACAACACAGATATGTGAGATAGACGGCCATCACAACCATTTGGCCAACACATGTTCACACATGGCCATGGAGGATGGCCAGAGACATGAAACAACACACAGATGTGTTTGTGTGTACACCCTGTTGTACATTGGCTCCACATGGTTCAACTATAGCCTTTGTGTAATGGTTATATTGCAAATGTGGAACACTAGACATCCTACAGGTCTGTGCACAGCTTGTGGAGGCATAACATCAATAGACCACATAACATGAGTTGAACATCATGAGTGTGTCACAGCATGACAGCTGTCACCTGTACAGTATCCACATACATACACAGACAACCACAGTAGGCCACAGATACAGTACATTTCCCTTGCTGCTGCTAGACATCACTTTCAGCCGTGTACCTCGTGTGTGTGATACAAAGATGTCATGTGGGACATGGTGTACTGACAAGTCTGCCATGTATGGACATAGTTGCTAGGCAGCAGGCATATGTATGCAGATATGCAGGGGTGACATCTGTACGGCCTTCAGTGACCTGTGTCACATATTCCACATCATGGTTTAGTGTGCATACTCCTCAGTGACGTGAGTCACATTCCACAGTATAAATGTATTGTGTATGCTCACAGTCATGGCTATGCACTAAGTCTGTAATTCACATTGTATTGCAATAGAGACGCCTCATGATTCCCTGCAATGGCACTGTGTCTGTACTTCACACTGTATAGCATTAGACACACCTCATAATTCCCTGCAATGGGCATGCACATCTGCTACATGTGCATTCTATCTGTAGGGTGGACAGTCAACACTGCAATTTGACACCATTACTCCACTGTATATGTGACAGGACACCAGTGCATTGAACATGTATGCATGTCATTGCACACGCCAGCAGATTACATGGCATAATACATGTTAATGTCAAGGTCATATGCCACACATCAGGCATGTGTACTGTTGATCTGCACTGGTCTACATGGTGTAACACAGGGATGTATGCTTACTACCAGGATTGTGAGGAATGCATGGCTTCTGCTATGACACATGCATGCTGTTGTGTGCAACCCAGGGATGTATGATAACTACCACTATTACTGTCTAGGCCGCATGCCATCTGCTGTATCACATGCATGTTGCATGCCTTCTGTCATATCACATGCATGGTGTGTGCTATAGTGTGTGTCTGTGTGTGTGTCTTGATTGTAATGTAGAGTTTTTGTCTGCCTTCACAGGTAATGTAGGTGTGTTACCCTCCTGTGATCCATCTGATATTAGTGTCCCCACAGACTCTAGCAGTGATGATGAACGTATGATTGAGGCGCACGCAGGGCTGTCAGGGGGCTGAATCTGTGCCATTGGTTGCCATTCCACCTACATCCCCACACACAGTTCTCCTGCCAACACATACCCCATCACCAGTGGCCATAGAGGAAGGACAGTAGGCATGTGGTAGCTTGGAACAGGAACGTGTGGTGGCTATGGAAGATGTGCCTTCACACCAGGGCATCAGGCAAATGACTGGAGATGGCCCACACAGGCATGCAGCCAGTGCTGCTTGTAGGAGAACCTCTGGCCGACATTCACCTGCAGGACAGACCGCAGCAGCTGATGTCACCAGATGTATGTTTCAGGCTGTAATGATGGCACAGGCATGTGCTGAATGGCAGAACAGAGCAGGGAAGAGGCTTCAGAGGGCTGCTATCTGTTCTTTAAACAACATCCAGGCAATGGCAAATGCTCAACAGCAGATTGCTGATGTATTTGATAGACGATTGGGTGACATGATTGGAATCTTAGACCATAGCATGACAATCCATGAATGTGAGCTGTCTGTGCTGGAACATCTGGTAGGAGTGAGGCATAGGGCACATGGACATAGGTCAACTACCACACCTGGTGCAGGTCTACGTGAATGAGCCACCTCACATGCCCACTCCCATAGTGGCAGTAGCAGCAGCAGTGAGGTTGGTGCTGTGCTGTCCACACCAGGACACAACAGGCCACGTGCATGTGGCCTTGGACAGTCCCAACAGGGACATGGTACTGGTGGACATGTGTCATCGGACAGTACCCAATCTGCACCTCTGTCAGGTAGTGCCCATGCAACCCCTGGCAGGCACAGGTCATTGTGGCCATGGCTGGACACCGTGAGCTGTAAGACCTGGTCTGTACAGTCTGAATCTCTCAATAATACCCTATGTGTAGGCCAGACACATGTCAGAACTGTGTGCATACATACACGCACACACCAGAAACATCTGTAGGGCACTGCAACACTTACATGCATAACAACCACACACAGCCAATTAGATCAAAGGCCCTAACCCACACACATGATGTCATGCAATGGTGCAGCCTAAGCCCCTGGAAAACATTATCACCCTGTGAATATGATGACACCTGTGCCGCATCCCTGTCATCCACACCATCGGTGCAGGGTAATGTTCATATGGTCTGATGCACAGGGTGAACAGAATAGGGGGATAGGTGTGGATTACAATTGTTGTGTACTGTTGACAGGCAGCAGACATATCATGTAGTACAGGTTTAGAATGCATTGATTACTGTTAACAGTATGTGTCCTGGTAACACCAGTAACAGTGTGTTGGTCATGATGTCCTGCTTCCCTCCTTCAGGTCTACTTCCATGTGTTGGTGAGTGTCGGTGTTTGCAGTTAGTGTCCCATATGTAAATGTAGACTACTCACAGGTATGTATGGAAATACCAGCATGCTATCTGTAGCTTCAACATCATAGTTACAAAGGCTGCCATTCCAAACACATCTACAGGTCAGTTGATCCAGGAGCATGGGAGCTGTGTTATAAGCTTCTGTGGCTAGAGACATGACATCCATAATGGGTGACATCACAGGTACAATTACATGGGGTGGGGAGTTAACATAGCAGTCTAGCTGATGACAAGGGTAGAGGCCATTTGATAGAGTGATGCCTCATTGTGTACCGGTAATACACATTCCCATTACAGAATGCGAACACACAACTACCCACACACAAGTAGTCACACACATGTATTCAGACACAGGGACACACCCACACCCACTCTGTCAACGACACTGAAACACACACACACATACACACACACACACACACACACACACACACACACACACACACACACACACACACACTCAATAGTGTTGAGGTGCAGACCCCTGCCTTTGTGATGATCATCATCACAGTACTGTGCACTTACATGATGCACCACAGAGAATACACATGTACAGGTAGTCAGTATGGCCTAAGATCGAGGGCATCAACAGGGTAGTGGATTGCATCACCTGGAGGGGGTAGGGTTCCTATCTGTTCACTTTGGTAACATACATCCTCACTCCATGGACCAGACAGCCAGACATACATACATACATACACACACACACACACACACACACACACACACACACACACACACACACACACACACACACACTGTGGAGTTCACAATTGAATACACCAGTTCCATGCACATACAGATAGCTCACATATGTGTGATACACACCCCACCCCTGCTTATGTCCTGCTTTCTACATTATGGTATGTACTGATATCTACAACAGTGTACAGGAGAGTGAGTAACAATTGGGATGTATTTCCCACCATACTTGACATATATGGACACAAAAGCAAACACACATGGCAGTACTGTGAATCAAACACCTGCTATCCCATGATATGTATGACAGACATGCAGCAGTAATGCATGCATTACAATGTGTACTGATGCTTCCTCTGGCAATTGTGCCAATATATGCACATGGGAGGTCTTCAGTGTTATAGATGTCAAGTGATTTACAGTCAGTGACACCCTGACTGCTGTCTAGGTTGTGTGTGTTCCCCTTCAATTAACAGAGCCATAGGTTAGTGCTTAAACAGGTTCATGTAGGACTGCTTGTGACACACCTGTGAGCTGTCCTCAGCAAACACCCATCTGAAAAGATGTCCTACCACTTAGTTATGTCCACACAACTGTCCATACCTGATGTACATCTTACTGAACTGTCAGCGTATCACCATATACAGTTGGCAATGATGGGGCTGCATTGCAACTGCATGCGGTAGTATGCCACACGTCAACTGCGTACATCAGCAACTGCACATGCATAGTAGCTGAACACACCCACTACATGTACATGTGTGTAGGTCCTACATTCCTGTCATTTGGCCATGTTTGTAGGCATTCCAATTGGTGGACGTGTAATGACATAAATAGCACATGGACCATTGCATGATATAATTGTCATGGGTGACCAGTACAGAGGGAATGTTAACTCTGTCAACATTGATATCACACTTTATGTACCATTAGCATTCAGCGGCCATGGACCAACCCTCCATGTGCATGTGTGTAATTGCTGTAGCCACCTGTCTGCACAAAGGACAACAGCTATGCTATACAAATATGTGTGTTTTTTGTGTGTGTGTGTGTGTGTGTGTGTGTGTGTGTGTGTGTGTGTGTGTGTGTGTGTGTGTGTGTGTGTGTGTGTGTGTGTGTGTGTGTGTGTGTGTGTGTGTGTGTGTGTGTGTGTGTGTGTGTGTGTGTGTGTGTGTGTGGCATGTACATATCCATGGCAGGTATGTGTATGTCATATCCGAACATGAGGGTGTATACTGGTGTACAGCAACAGTCATCTGTTACTGCTGTATATAAACAAGGGCCCTTGGTATGTGTACAGCTGACCTGGTTACAAACCATGTTGTAATTGCATTGCATAACACATGATGCAACTGTGTCAGTACATGGGTAGTCTGCACAGTTGATGTAGAGCTAGGTACAGTCCACTGGTCAAAGGTCACATGGTGTTGTACTATTATATGCCCTACCACATGTATGGATGTGTGTTGCTGGTCCAAGGCCATGGTGATGTCTGAGGGCTCAACCTACAATGCAGCTTTTGACACTGTGACCTGCACCTGACACATCTGTGATGCCTTTTGAAGGTGTACTGGTCAATTCATGTGAGTGGCCTTCATGTACGTGGGGACACCACCAACTGGTGCGGTCCATACCTGTGTTATGGCCCACATGTCTGATTCAGAGGTATACAGTGGTAGTGCTTTTGTGCAGTACTGAGCATTCAGCTAGGTGTTCCTCACTGTGCATATGTCAGTATTCCCCATTGTTGGATCTACAGTGAGCAGCTGTGATTATGAACGCTACACATCTAGCACTGTTTAACATGTGCATACAATGCGGTTGTTCTCTAGGAGTCAGGGTGACATTTGACTATGACTGGCACTATATAGGCGAAGTAGCCCCTCCTGGCAGGACATCACCATAGGTGGTAGTATTGTGCTTGGTATAGATTGGTACATCTAAGGAGGTGGACAGCAGTGGACGTTGTGTGGAAAACCAGTGTCAGGTATATGTAGGGCAGCGTTCCTGCTGACAATGACAACTATTGACAATGGAGGCCATTACAATGTGTTGTTCATGTCTAACTGCAATGGCATGACCACTTTGCTCTTCCGTGTTTAGAGGCAGAGTGCATACAAAACAGCCCTGTGTTACTAAGTGTGTGAGCATGCCTAGTATAACCTTGTGTAGATGGACACATAGTGCATTCCGAACAGCTGTGAGCTACTAAGTGTGTGAGCATGCCCAGTGACAACTTATGTCAGTTATGTGCCTCTATGTGTATGGTTATGGCCAATGTTACCAATGCCGATGTTGCCACCAACCTAGAAGTACATCTCTGGGAGTGCTGTATCCCAATAATCTCTGTAGCTCATTCTATAATTGCGTAATCGTGTAGTGTGATAAAGTAGGTAGGTCACTGTTCTAATGCCAAGTGTGTGTGTGTGTGTGTGTGTGTGTGTGTGTGTGTGTGTGTGTGTGTGTGTGTCTGTCTGCCTGGAGACAGGTATATGCTTTTACACTGCTCACACTCCATGCAATTCCTATCGCCAACTTTGGCAATGTTAGAAGTACACCTCTGGGAGTGCTGTGTATCAGTAATCTTGGTAGCGCGTTCTGTAATTGCGTAACGCTGTAGTGTGATAAGGTAGTTAGGTCGCTGTTTTAATCCCAGGCATGCCAACTGGAGGTGTGTGTGTGTCTTTGTCTGCTTGGGTACAGAATTCTGCTTTTACACTGCTCACACTCCATAAAATTCCTATTGCCAACTTTGGCAATGCTAATGTAATCCACCTAGAAGTACACATCTGGGAGTACAGTGTACCAGTAAACTCAGTAGCATGTTCTGTAATTGCGTAGTGTGATAAGGTAGGTTGGTCATTGTTCTAAACCCAGGCATGCCAAGTGTGTGTGTGTGTGTGTGTGTGTGTGTGTGTGTGTGTGTGTGTGTGTGTGTGTGTGTGTGTGTATGTGTGTGTGTGTGTATGTCTCTGTCTGCCTGGAGACAGGTATATGCTTTTACACTGCTCACATCCATACAATTCCTATCATCAACTTTGGCAATGCTGATGTTGTAATCCACCTAGAAGAACACCTCTGGGAGTGCTGTGTACCAGTAAACTTGGTAGTGCGTTCTGTAACTGCATAGTGCTGTAGTGTGATAAGTTAGGTAGGTTACTGTTCTACTCCCAGGCATGCCAAATGTGTGTGTGTGTGTCTCTGTCTGCCTGAAGACAGATGTAGGCTTTTACACTGCTCGCACTCTATAAAATTCCTATTGCCAACTTTGGCAATGCCGATGCTGCCATCCACCTAGAAGTACATCTCTGGGAGTGCTGTGTCCCAGTAATCTAAATAGCATGTTCTGTAACTGTAGTGTGATAGGATAGTCAGGTAGGTGTACTATTCCAAGGCATAGCAGGTGTGTGTGTTTGCCAACTATATCCTATGTGTTGGTGGCTGTGGGTGGTTAGCCCCTGGATGTGTTGAAGAGCGTGTTTTATTGTTTCCCTGTATAGTGCCCATAAATGTCACAATCAGCAGTTCAACAATGTTATGCCCACTGGTAGAACCCTGCCTGTGGTGAGAGTAGTGGTGCTTTGCTCACTCCTGGGCAGCTTTATATGACATACGCTGACAGCACTATATAATACCTTAGTTGCTCTCGATTCCCTTCACAACCCTTGTGCATGCTTTATTGTTACGGCGTTCATTCTTCATATATATATATATATATATATATATATATATATATATATTTATTTCATGTCAGTAGATATATATCTATATACACACACACACACACACACACACACACATATATATATATATATATATATATATATATATATATATATATATAGATATGTGTGTGTGTATATAAATTACATCTGTATATACATACATACATTTCCTATGCTGGGAGCTGCTTACACCCACGCAAGCGCACTCGCCTATGCTTATTGTGCGTTACATATGTTTACTGCCACTTATTTGTGCTTACGTGTGCCTTATTCATTATGACAGTACCACTTTGATTGAAGGACTCTGGTTAATAGTCCCATGCGAAACACACGTTCACTTTTACATGTTTAAATGCTGTCTTTACAGCACAGCGACATTCATTCCACAAGGAAAATAATATGAGCTATTGTCGAACTTGAACCGGGAATGCCTTTATGTTAGGCAGATGCTCTAACCACTACACTATTGGTGTTCTGCTTCATTTATATGTATACCCATGGTTCATAGTTACCCGAATACAAGCCTCAGCACTTCACTTACACAGCAGGCATACATTTTCCTGCTGGGAAAACCGCACCACTACACATGTGCCATTCCCTATTCCCTACTGCTCTGGACCAGTGCCACATGTTGACTCACTCCGAGGACATTCAAA
This sequence comes from Protopterus annectens, assembly GCF_019279795.1. Lineage (NCBI taxonomy): Eukaryota > Metazoa > Chordata > Ceratodontiformes > Protopteridae > Protopterus > Protopterus annectens. The sequence continues at coordinate 193,049,993 of NC_056725.1, read as the reverse complement.
ACTCCAAAGCCTATATTCCTGGCACATACGTGTGTTTGATTGTCAGGGTGTTCATGTGGTCATCTGCGTTTAGGCTTATCCAACTGGGGACTGGAACAGTCCTGTACCTGTTTGAAAGTCAGATTTAACATGTGTACAAGGTTGCTCCCACTGTTAGCACTCTACCTGTGGTTAGAGATGCAGGGAGTTTGTCCACCTCTGGCCAGCTATATTCATTCACATTACTTATGATTGCTTTCTTGTTCCCATGTTCACAGCTTATTCTTATTGCATTTTAGTTGCATATTCAGTTTCTTATAACATTTAGTTGTTTCAGGTGCAGAATAAAAGTTTTATGCTACTATGATATAAATATAGGACATATTTCCGTCATTAAATCTCAGGACATCTATGAGGTGACACTAAGTGTACAAGATACAACTGGCCAAAGAGGGATTGTCCCTCGCAAAGTGGGACAGGTGGGTACCCTATATGTATGTATGTATATATATATATATATATATATATATATATATATATATGTGTGTGTGTGTGTGTGTGTGTGTGTGTGTGTGTGTATATATATCTATATATATATATATATATATATATATATATATATATATATATATATATATATGTGTGTGTGTGTGTGCATGTGTAAGTATGCATGCATACACATCTATATGTTTTCATTACTTTAATCATACTGTTGGATGACTGTGCTGTCTGCTATATTTGTGATAACATTAACGTTAGGTATAACTGCCGTGGCTTACTGGTAAATCACATTGATTGTGATGTGTAGGGTCCTGGTGTTTGGCCTGGCCGACACGTTATATTTCATTGCTGTGCAGGAGAAGGGCTGTTGGACAAAGGATGTGTACAACACTTCTCAGCTGCAGTTATCCATTTCACAGCCGATTCAAGTCACGCATAATCCATCTGCATTCTTACTGTGATATGTGACCCCAGTTCACATTTAATTGTCTGTATATCATTATACAACATAAAATTAGCAAGATATGCTTGTATACGGATTATACATCGTAAATGGGCGTGTGCTGCAGTCGAACCGGCAACAGCTGCTCAATAGTCGGATGCTCTAACCACTACACTATTGGTGTTTTGCTTTATTTACATGTATACCCATGGTTCATAGTTACCCGAACACATGCCTCAACACTTCACTAACACTGCAGGCATACATTTTCCTGTTGGGAAAACCACACTACTACACATTCCCTACTGCTTTGCACACATCACATATGTTGGCTCACTCCAAGTATATTCGAAGTCCCAACCTTATAGTCCTGGGACATACGTTCATATAATGGACAGGGTGTTCAATTAGTCTTCTGATTTTTGGCTTGCACAAATGTTGATTGGGACTGCCCTGTACCTGTTTGAAGGTCAGATGTAGCACATGGATATAGTTCCACGCAGAGGTGCGTGCCCCTCTAGCCAATTTGATGTGACAGCACTAAAAATTATGGGGGGATCCGCTGCTTTTTTCCCCTTCACATTTGTTATGACTGCTATATTGTGACCATGTTCATTCTATATATATATATATATATATATATATATATATATATATATATATATATATATATATCTATATATATAATTAGTTATATATTAGACCTGTTTGTACATACACATGCATATACACCTACATGCCTATTTACATTACCCATACTGTTGAATGACCACCACATACCATCGCTCATACATGTTTACATACCCAGTTACTTCTAGGGTTGCCATCTTTTCAAATGGCCATAGTGGGACATATTTGGGACACACATCAGACCTTACAGGCCGACACATACCCACAGTCAGTACAAAGGAAAGAACATTACGCATTTGCCTAAATGAGAGCTTATTCTGTAGCAGTTTAGTTGCTTATTCTGTATTTTATGCAACTGTTACATGGAATATGGGATATAATTATGTCCTACATTCCCAGGAAATTTGGCATTTGTAATATCTTTGGTCAGGACACAACTGCCCAAAGAGGGACCATCACTTGCAAAGTGAGACAGGTGGTAACCCTACTTACGTCTGCTTTACAGCACCTTAATCATTCTATATCTGACTGCCGTTGCTGTGACCTGCATATAAAATTAGCCCTTGCATGGCTTGGACCTAGGAACAGGTACACCATAGTCACCGGTTTTAACACTAAACCATCTGTGATACATCCTCTATGAATGGTAAATAGGGTATATGACTCTACTACTGCCATTCCATGGTACTGGTGACAAATGTGACAGTCAGGTGGTGTACATGTTACTATGCATATGTTTCTGCAATGCATTTGTATACATTTGCAAGTATACATGTTTATGGGTTGAACACATACGTGACAACTACCTATATGCATGTATGTGTGATGTGTAGCTATGCGAATATACCTATGTACATTTATAGATATGACTACATATCTGGAGTTATACATGGCAATGTATATGAACAACCGCATACGGGAGGTACCTGTACCATTTGTATACAGGGGTTGTGTGCATTATTATGACGAGGAACCTGGATGGGCTATACAATTCATGGATATGTACTATTTGGATGCTTCATGTGAACATATGTAAGGTATATATTCCCATGGGGAGACATACATCATGGTCAGGTGTTTACTCCAGGGTCATAGGCCCTGTAGGACCGGCTGGAGGCTGAGCAGGGTTGGGACAACTACTACCCATACCACATGTGTCCAGATGTTTACAGAACTGGACATCGTGTTGTGCCACCAAGTCTATACTTTGGAACAGATACCTATCCCAAGAGGGATATCCAAATATTTTACAGACCAATAACCTCGATTCTTTTGGATTTATGAAAATGAGGTAGGGTTATACATGCAAGGGATAAATAGTTTGAAATCCTGGAACTGCCTAGGGTGAGACTGCCTAGTAGGGGTCACTATGGGCAGTTATGGCTGCGCCAAGCTAGCAGCCCGAGTAAGGGTGGTATTGGTGGACATTCAGGAGGGGGATGGGTGGTGTGCTGTGCAGGGGATGATGGATATTCAATTATGTATCCAGGTGTGTTGGGGTTGGATGGCTGTGTTCAGGCAAGACCATTATATGGGTGTGAGCCGCTAACGTTACTGTACATGTGTATCACACTTAGTAATGTTCATATGTTTGTGGGATTGTGTTCTACAGTATGGCTTGTCAGGTTGTATTGTGGATGTGCATGTTTGCTCTTTGGTTTTCTTTCTGATTCACCCACTGCTCCATCGTACACCTCCAGTTCACCTATTGTGCATCCTACCCAGTATACACTTGGCGAATTATTACATTACCCATCACCCCCCACCCCCATATTCCACACTAAACCATCCATCCCTTCTCTGTTTCACAGCCCATGGCAAAGACGACTAAACACATTGCATACACTACATATCTCTGGTACAAATATGGTTGTGGAGACGACCATAGCATTTGTGATCTTCCACATGCTGTACGTCATCCACATAGGTACGCGCAAATACTTATCTTTCATGACATGGTAGGTAGACCCAGGTAATACCTGTTCATCTTTTGGCCGTCCAGACAAGGACAACTTGGACCGCGAATGGGCAGATATTTGGTGAATGCTCTGGGCATTGGTAGGGCTACCACCTTTTCAAATGACCGATGTGGGACATTTTCAGGACACACATCAGAAATGACAGGCCAACACATACCCACGGCCAGTAAAAAGGATAGTACTTTAGTTTTATGCCTGAATGCAGGCTTATTGTTGTAGCAGTTTACTTGCTTATTTGTTTCCTGTAACATTTAGGTATTCTACATACAGACATATGTATGTTATGGAACTATTACGTAAAATACATGATGTAATTATGTCCTACGATTGCAAGACATTTAACATTTTAATATTGCTGGTGAAGACACAGCTGCCCAGAGAGGGACTGTCCCTCACAAGGTGGGATGGGTGGTAACTCTAAGCATTGGGCTAGGCTTAGCATAGGGCAGTGGCACACTAACACTCTGTGTTTCGCTTCCACTTGGCATAACAATCAACACTACAATGGAATACGGGCACCGGGATTTAAATGTCATTTGTTCAAGGGACAGGGACTCAATATTCAGCTATGTGCCTTTAGGTTTACTTTTTATTTTTGTGTTCGCAAAACTGTCTTGTATGCTTTGCATACATTTCAATATTCATGGACACTGACAGGAGTGATTATTATTAGAGGCAGGCTGCACTAGTCAGCATTTTAGGTTATGCGTCTGCAGCCGACATGTTCACACCTCCATGCAGTGCTTAGACATGCCCCCTGCAGTCACACACATTTCCTATGCACGTGGCTGTTGCGGCAGCACACTGTCATTAATATCCATTTGGCGCTGCTGCACCATCTCTACACCGGATGGTCAGAGCAAGGCTAACACCGTCCTTGCGCCAAGCTTCATGAATCCCAGGGGCTGTCTTTTGCATGTATTTTAGTCTGCACAGTCACTAGTCTGAAGACAAATGCTCCAGTCTCCTAGTTTGTTAGCAACAGCCTTATAATCTGTAAACCATCCTGCACTGACATCCAGCTTTTACTCTCTAGTTCCTAACAGACACTGACATTTACTCATACTGCTCTTACTCAAACTATTTCTCTCTCTTATATTTTCTTCACTTCTTCTAGACTTGATATTCCCATTACTTATACGCTCCTGTCTTTTTTTAATGGAACTGCATGCCTTCAGGGAAGTTGCACTTGACCCCCCCCCCTTCTTGTCTTACTTCTCATTGCCCGACACAATTAAACGACTTTCAGCTTTGCGGTAGTATATGTGCATAGTCAACATTGACTCAGTACACTTAACTGTCTCTTTAGTATGTTTTTATTGTTATCTGAGATTGGTACAGCTCTACTTGCCTTTTACTAAAACTAGCAAATCAATTATTCATAAGTTTTCAAAGCAGCATGACCATTGATGTGCCGCAGGATGATAACTCATCTACCACACTTGCATAACTAGTTCTGCACGTTGTAAATAATTTTACATCACTGTAATTGAACCACGCTTATATAACCCATTCAGAACATTGCTAAGAAAATGTTTGCATCACTATCACCATTTTGCATCATGTCATTGTTATATTTAATAAAAGATAAAGACATCAGGTGGATTAAATGGCCGCAGATGTGTTTATTGTCAGTTACTACTAATGATCCTCACTGATTGAAGCCAATTATTTTGGGATGTGCACAAGACACTACAGAACAACAGACAGCACTGTCAGTATCCGGTCCTTCCAATTAATCTTACTCACATCATACCAATTTTCTCAATTCCTGGGCCATTTTAAAATCTGCCAAGAAGCCATTGCTGGGCTGATAAGTCACCTGGCAACAATCCCTTCAAGCTGCCTGTCCTGTGGAAGGCCCAGGTAATGAGTCCTAAACCCCACCCGCATTAACCTTGGCCTCCATTACCTTTCCTGCCTTCCACCAAGGAAGGGAAGAACATTCCTCCCTTCCGCCAAGCACATCTCACTAATATTACTCTAATAGTAGGCCCTTCCATTCTAAACCCACTTGTAGTCCCACATAGAATGCCTACATACCATCTTCTGACAAATGAATCACATCTCTGTCATAACTATCTGAACACCTAACCTGAATGCCAAGGTGAGAAATGTACAGCCCACTAATATTCCTTAACAACTTATCCATAGTATTATTAATTCTCTGCCTCATCCTCTGCATTGCTTCAAAGGACCCAGCCCTGCTCCACCTTTGTATCTATACCACTTTTTATTAACAAACAATAGCTTCTGGCCAGTAGTCATGCATATAATTTACCTCTTGCACCATCAAACTACCAAATCTTTTATTGGAAGTTGGCAAATAGTATTACCCCCTAAATGTAACACAATGGCTGAAGGAGGTTTTCCAATTCTGGTTGCTTGTTGCAACACTACCCTAAGCTGATGTCATTGCATGCCTGATACCCCAAAAGAGACTGCCTCATAAGAAACTTGATTCCATCTTTGGAAGGATGAGACCCACCTGCGCTGGACCCAACAATGAAGCCTCTGAATAACATTAATTAACATTAATTAATAGAATGACTCACCATCCAAAGGTACTTCTGATCTGATGATGTGGGGGATGAAACATAAACAACATGAGTTAAAGTCGCTTACACCTCACATAGCTTTTATAAGCATTAGACTTCCAACTGCTCAACCTAGCCTCCAATGTCCCCATTGTGTGTGCATATGAAGCTGCACCTATTCAAAACAAATGGAGTATATATCTATCTGTGTCTAAGCCACACAATGTAAGAACCTCCCTTAAGACTGCCCTCACCTAATACTGTGTAAGTTCACCTTGTTGATGACAAAAGAATGGACCATCTAACATACCCTTATAGTGCTGCACCCCAACATAACTGTTGCAAACTTCCATTACAAACTCTTCAGGTTAACAACTCTTACCCACTGACCTTTCCTTTCTTGATACATTTTAGATTTAGCCACATAAACTCAAATGTCTTTCCCAAACATGTGCACATGTGCCATAGGTTAAACTGTCCATTGACCTTTCTTCTTGTTCATTTGAACAATCTCTCACCTAAATGCCCCACAAAAAGCCAGAAAGGCAGCCCACTACTTCATATGAAGAAAAGCTAACTGATAAAATTTACATAGAACTGCTGGTCCTCTAGGGTACTTCTTGTCTTGAATATTGGGTGTTTACCTCCCCAGCCTTTGTCAGACCCTCTGATTTGTCCACCACTAATGGTACCCACTAGCCCTCTGCATGTTTGATTAAATGTATCTAGTGCTCGTTGACATTCTCCCACATCTTTCTTAACACAAATCAAAAATCATCCACGTAATGAACAATGTTCACATCCCCTAACCTGTGTGCTACCATCCAATGCAAAAAGGTCATAAACATTTCAAGTGTAGCACAAACAATTGAACGACCCATTAGCATGCACTTGTCCATGTAATACTGACCTTCAAAAACTAAGCCTAACCACCTCTGGTCTTTAGCAGCAATGGATAAAAGTCTAAAAGCAGACTCTGTCTGCTTTTACAATAAGACCCCTCTCCCCTTCTATTTCATCTTCCTAACTGGTATATCAAATGAAGCATAATGCACCAAAGTCTCTTCACCCTTTATGTAATCATTCACAGATTTTCCCTCTAGATATGACAACTGAGATGGAATTTCCCATCTTCTTTTTGGAGACTACACCTATAGGTGAAACCGTGACTGCTCTTCTGAGTGGCCGAGGAAACAGGCCTGCCAATCTTCCCGCTTCTAATACCTTATTTAGCTTATCCTTAACTATATCTGGATGTCACCTTGCAGATTTCAAGTTCTGAAAGGAGAACTCCACCCCAAAGTCAAGTTTTTCTTTCCAAAAAGATTTTCCTTCCCTGTATTCCAACATTAAACACTTCATACCTGAAAGGCCGATGGTGCAGTGGTTAAGTTGTATGCCTTTCAACTTCAAGGTTTGATTCTCCCTTCTGGAAAGAGCTGTATGAATTGAAGATGTATATTTTGGGTTGGCAGGTTGGCCTAATGGTTAAGGTGTTTGCCTTACAAACACAAGGTACAGGGTTTGAATCTCACGGGGGATAATTGGCTAGGCTTAAAATGGCTCTCAAGGGCAGTTAGCCTAGTACTAACCTATGAACATACAAAAAAAAACATAATTTAATATTTATGTTTGTCTTTCTTTCCTGCACTTGTCCCATCTGTTACATCACATAGGCTACTATGAGTGGCAGAGTAATTAAGTCAAGTGACTTATCCCAACTACTACTATCCCTGGGATTCATGAAGCTTGCACCAGGCGCAGGCGTAGCGTCAGCGATCTAACGCCAAATATGGCCACCGAGTGATTCAGGTACAAGCTGTTTCCATGTGCACTACCAGCATACGCCAGAGCTGTGCAGCTCCTGGCACATGTATGCTAATTACCCCATGCACAGCAGTGTAGCATGCAAATGAAGGTATATAGTGATTTATGAAGTGGTGTAGGCATAGCATAAACATGCAGAAATGTAAACCAAAAATAACGGTTTACATTTTTCAAACATAAAATCAGAGCCATGAAAGCGGACCAAACTTACTTATTATAATGTTAATAAATGCCAGTGGCTAAATATATAGCCAATGGCATAAAAAAACATGCACAACACATAAAAAATAACATTTACTGTCACAGCCACACTAACGCAAAGTAAAATCGCAGTGCATCGGTGCTCAAATGGGATCACAATGAAAATATATTTATATGTCATAAAACTGCAATGTAACACATTTCATGAATTCCCCATAATAGTCAATGGCACGCATGCTACACCACAACCATGGAGCAAGGGTCGCTAAGGGTCTGTGACAGTGTTCAGCACGGTAACTAGGAATTAGTAGTCAATGCCATGCAAATTAGTCAAGTAATACTGAATCGCAAAATCCCCGCCAGTGTAAGGATGTACCTCACAGTGTAGCAGTACAACACCGAGATGTGGCCTGGAGATAAACATGACATCAAGAGAGGGGTGTGCCACCTTAGCTGTAAGCACATTGGAGCAATGCTAATCTGGGTTGCCTGTTGCTAAGCAAAGCCACAGGACAGGGGTGTGGAAGTAGCCATAGCATTGCTTAGCTGAGAGCATACAAGGTGACCAAAAGTGCATGTGAACGTGGATGAAAACCCGCTCGAAACCCGGTAAATGGCTGCACGCAGCACACACCGCAGCTGAAACAGGAAGGATATGGGAAGACAGTAAAGAAATGCTGCAGCATGGTAATTGGAGTACAAAGGAGTAATTAACAACTAGGAACTCACAGTGGGGCATTGACGACAGCTAACAAGGCTGCTAGCAGCTACCTGCAGAACAGGAAAGGGGAGGTGCTGTACTGCAAAGAAAAGAGAACTGTCACAGCAGAACTAAGCAAACCTGCAGTAGATCAGATACATAACACATTTCACAACACAATCCTTGGTTGAGAAAGTACAAAACAAGAAAGCAGGCAGCTGGATGCAAGCCTGATAATGGGAGGGGAATCGGGTTGAAAAGTGAAGTAAAGGGCAATAGATGAATCACGGCAGCCAAGTGTAATTCAACACTAAAGACCCCACAATAGCAGTACTTGCTGTAAAACCCATAATTAAGATATCCTGCAGCTGGAATTGCACATACACATCCAAGCATACCAGCAGCATCCATTCCACAATAATATAGTGTGAAAGCACCTCACACACACTTGTGTATTCCCAGACACTCTGCACCATTGGTGTATACAGATGGGAACCTTTTAATATGTACATGTTAGGGGCTGCCATAGCTTTGGTTCACCAACATGTGTTGGAGACTAACGGTGGTGTGGAGGATGATGCTGACAACCATCTCAGGCACTGAAGGAGGAGAAGAGTGTTCAGACCCAGTGTAACCTGGCAGGGACTACATGATCTGGAGATAGTAGAGCATTACAGGGTGGACAGGTACACCATACAGCAATTTGTTGAGCTGTGCCGGCCACACCTCAGAGCCAGAAATAACAGAGGGGAACCCATCCCAGTGGACACAAAGGTATGTGTAATCTTAAGAATACTAGCTACAGGTACCTTTCAAAGACCAACTGAGGATATCATGGGGATCTCACAGGCATCAGCATCCAGGGTACTCCACCAGTTTCTGGATGCCATGTTACCACATGCAATGAGTACATAGACTTCCCCCGAACACAGGAGGAGTTGGCCAGCAATATGCATCTCTTCCACTGTGTGACAGACTACCCGGAGGTACTGGGTGCAATAGACTGCACACACATACACATCAAGTCACCACCCGGTGAGCAGGGTAGGCGCTACATAAATTGCAAAGGATACCCCTCCATCAACTGTCAGGTTGTGTGCAATGGATGTGTGTGCTGGCAGCCTGGAAGCTATCATGACTCCCACATCTGGCATGCCTCACAGCTGTATCAGGTATTTGCCAGGGGGGATATCCCATATGGCCACCTGGTGGGGGAAGCTGGCTATGCACTGGAACTGTGGATGATGACTCCCATCAGAAATGCACACACACCCATGCAAAAAAGCCATAATGAGGCACACACACAAACCAGAATCATCATAGAGCATGTGTTTGGGATGCAGAAATCATGGTTTCATTGCTTGGACATATCTGGTGGAGCCTTGCAGTACTCTCCAGGCACGTGTGCCCACATCTTCATAGTATATGCCATGTGTCATGCTACATAATATGATCCTCCGGAAACAGCTGCAGCAGGGACAGAATGGTGAAGGCCCTCACAGCCCTCCACCATTGCCAAGGGCACCACAGGCACAGAGGGACTCAGACCATGAACACTCTGTGCCCGCCCCAGTAGGCAGACGGAGGCATGCCCAGTATGCCCATGCCTTGGCAAAGAGGGAATGTATAGCACACACACTGACAGTGTAGGCACCTACGGACTGACACCCTTCTCCACCTGCACACACAGTAAACATGGATGGCACACACACACATGACCACCTGTAAATTGTCATGTATAGGTGGTCTACTGTGTGAATCCTACATAGGCAGCCCTCAACTATTGTAAACACGACTGCCATTGGCACAAGGTAAGTCAATACCTGAACAGTAAATTAAGCTATCAGCATGTGTCGATACTGTATGTATATGTTCATAGGTACATAGGTAGATACATGCCTAACTGCCTGAGACCATTCATGAGCCTAGCCAAAATGTTTCTGTTGTTGCCACCCCATTGATTAACTAACTGTCCCTCTGTGGAGCAGAGCCAATTGCGGGATCTCTGGGGTGTATCTACTGTTCCCCACCCACTCTGCAAGGATTCCCTGGAGTGTTATTGAGGGACTCCATATAATGTAATCAGGGATGTAGTTCCAAAGCATGGGGAGTACCTGTGACAGGAATATGTCACTCCAGCATCTTCCAGTTATGGTTGTGGCAAGGTGTAGCTCATTACAGTGTGTGGCTCACTGTGACATGGATTTCCATAGGTGGAGCATATCCATTAAGCCTGAATTGGACATGGCTATGTTGGCCAGCAAATATCATCTCTGAGGAAACGACATGCCACTGAGTAATTCAAGAGTTTATGCAGTCTGGCAGCATAGAACACATGTCTGAGGGCATTATCCCTCTTGGCGAGGTACATTTGTGGCCCTACCAGCTGTTGGATGTGTCTTCTGAGGTACATCCAAAATGGGTTATCATACTCAATGATGAGATTGATAAGTGATGAGTAAAGGGGCACAATAACCTCAGTCTGTTTAGATGCAAACCCTTAAGTAATCAGATGGCTTACATAGATGCATGTCCTACCTACTTCACAGATATGATTGTCAAATCTGAGACCACTATCTAATGTATTCCCAACATACCCATTATGTCATCCTAATTATAGTGTCTGCCATTCATGTGTTAATATGTGTGTGTGTAGTTTCCCAAAATGGAATGACCATGCAGTATGTGGCCTTAAGCTGAAGGCTATGACTTTGACACCCTGTGTTGGTCTATGTGAGGCCCCTTAAAGGACGTCTGTGACAGCTGGAATGTCAGTTATGGCTCCCAGTCTGCAGTAATCACCAAACACAGTCTGCTGTAGTCCACCTGTGTTAGCCCATACCTCTGAGAAGTACATGGCAAACAGTAAGGGTCCCAGGACTGAGTCCTGTGAGACACCAGTTGTGACTGGTCAAGAGTTGGACCTGGAGGCTGCTAGGTTTACCATATGGGTTATCTGAATAAGCCTGTTGTCAAAACAACCTATGATGTATGGGTGTATGTACTGGCTGGTGAGTGCAGAAATAATACCTGAGTGGGGAATGATGTCAAAACCCTTGTGAGGTCCAGGTAGTATGTGTGAACTACCACACCCCACACTGCATGTCTAGGTGACCATAAGATGTCAAACAGGTTCAGTAGGCATGGTCTGCATTCAATCAAGCTGACCTGGGTTGGGTCAAGTGTCTGGAGGTTACCATTGTGTATGTTAATGACTGCCACGAGGATGCACTCCATAACTGTGCAGATCAGGCTACTCAGGCTTATGGGGTGGTAGTTACCATGGTCGGTTGTGTCACCACCTTGGTGGAGTGAATAGCTGTTGCCATGCACCAGTGAATGGCCATGTAGCCAGTGTAGAGGCTGATGTTGAATTGCTATATTAGGCGGGGGCACTTTGTCCTATAGTGTCTACAGGATGCAGTATGGGACACTATCTGCCTCCATTGATGCTCTGTCATGCCATTTGAAAGAACCATTACCACCTGTATGTCTCAGATGTCAGGATACTGTACATTTTGGGTATTGTTGTGGGCCTTGTAGGGGGTGAAGCTTGCTCCAAATGTATCATCAAGTATGTTGATGATATCAGTATGGTCAGTTTATTCAGTGCAATATTGCACCAGCACAGTGCAAATCTGTGTGTTACTGCTTAGATCCTTGACATAGCCAAAAAAGCCTTTGTGGTCATATTCCAAATATGACTATTTACCTGTGGATGTCAGCCTTGGATGATTACATGAGTAACATAAGTATCTTGCTAATACTGGTCACGGGTGTCTGCATGTCTTAGGATTTGCTGTTGTTCTGGACTACTGTTTTACTTCTGTTGTATAGCCTGTATAATGCAGGGGTCAGCAGACTGGTGTACTTTTGTAGGAGTAGCGAGTCCTGGTTTACCATTGATGGCACGACTCGTACATCTTTGTAGGTGCTTATAGAGTGCATTTGTAATTTTGTCTGTATCTTGAGCAGTGTCATCACTGAGCATGGGGGCTGTGAACCCTCTCACCGCTGTCATTAGTACTGTGAATTTAGGTGTAGGAAAGGTATTCACTGTGTTTCTTGGGTGAGGGAGATGGTTAAGAGTGGAAATCATCAGTGGATAGTTCATGGTCAGATCTAAACGGTGACCGGTTTACATCTTCTCCAGTACACCTGTTGCACATGTCAGTGATTACCACTTCTAGTATGTTTTCACCTCTAGTTAGTCCATCTACCAACTGATACAGGCCATATGAGGTGATAAATCCCAGGAAGTGCTGGGCCTGGAAGTGAATATTCGAGTAGGTTATCCAGTTAAGTGTAGGGTAGCCGACATTGACCAATACCAGGATGTCTATTAGGACTGTCATGTTTACCATTTTCACCAGATAGTTGTAGTGGTCCCAGGTCATTTAGGGTTATTTGTAGCAGCTCACAGTTTGCATTGCAGCTGTGGCCGATGTTGGCTGCACATGGATGATCGTAGAGGTATCATGCTGCCCCACTAACTTGGAGGTGTAGGTATCTCCGATGAATACGGATACACCCCTCCATGTCTGTGCCAGTCCATGTTCAGTGGCTGAAATGTGTGTTATGGGTTGTAGTCTGGTAGTGCTGATGTGCTTACAGGAGCCTTATACATGTCCCAGTCACAGAACAGATGTAGATGTTGTCCATACTGAGGCATGCTGTGAGTGCCTGCATGTTGTGAGTACTACCCTGGTGTTGAGTAGCCTAACCCTCATTAATTCTGCTATTGTGCAGTTCATGCAGGTGAGATTCACCTCTGAGACCTGCCTAAAAACGGCACCATGGGGGTGCCAATAGCCTTGGCCAGCATCCCAAAGCCTTAGGATGACACATGCAAGTTGGTATGGCATTGTTGCAGGCATGTTTCCCATCTGTGCTTGTGTCTCATCTTTCCTGTAGGTAACCTACTGGTAAGCAATACAAAGCCTGAAACCTATACAAGTCCACTAGCTTCCAAGACAGGCTTTTGGAGTGATTATGTATCAGTAGTCTATATGCTATTGCTGTACTTAACTGTTGCCTGACTACATGGTGATTTTATACGGTATATTGTGATCAGAGAACTCTGTATAATCACATATGATGTTGGAGATGGCCTGCACTTTAGAGGTCCACAGATAGGTTGTAGGCTATCTGCCCAAGGGCATTTAGAAGCATAGCTACAGTGTGGTGGTTTTATCTGCACTATTGATGAAGTAACTGAGCCTCTGTCAAGCATAGCCAATGAAGTGATTCCAGGCAGAGTTGCTGGAAGCTGTTGAAGACTGGGGTGCTGTAGGATCATAGGGGCACATAGTGATCTCAAAAGGCCATGTTAACATGACAATCCAACAGCATTCAATGTCCCCAACAGGTCTTGCAGCTATAAAACTGGAGTGGCTCCCCCACACCCTGGCTGAATGTTTCTGGGACACATGATCCCAGGGGTATATATATACTGTTGCCCAGTCACACATTACAGTTTCCCCTGAAGTGTGTCAGTGAGGGGCTAAGCCAAATGTAGTTTGGATGTTAATGTATAGTCTCTCGATTCATGTGTTATGTCCGTATTTTGAGAAGCTCACTGGGTGTGTGTGGTTCCGCCTGTTGTGTAGCCAAGCTTACACGTAGGATTCATGGACATAGGAAATAGGCAGAAGGAATATTAATATCAATAGTGTAATGGCTACAGCATTTGCATAATATCTGTGCAGTTGTGGTTCAAATCCGAATAAAGTCAGAGATGTTTTACATGTTACATAGTATACCTTAATCACAGCTTGCATATATAGGTAGTATTCCACAGGATAATAAACATTTGGAACACACATAAACCCATGTGTGCTGGAGAGTACAGTTAACAGACAATGTAATGTTATGTAAGCACATAGTGAGATGTTATGTCACTGTAATGTATATATATCCTAAGGAGTTAGCAGAAGTGGCCATAATTGCATGCAGAGATTGTAGGATGTAGAGTTTGTTTAACTGTGTAGAACCACTGGTATAATGCCACAGAAACACCTTTAAACCTGTGTACAACTGCTTAAATTAGCCTGATTCTGTAGTAAAACATGTCAAATACATTGCAGGTGTTGAACCCTGGACCATGCACACCATAGTCATGGGACCTAACACTAAGCCACCTAATCTGTATACGCGGTAAGTGGTCGTTAGACTACACCTTATACTACAGGCATTTCACACTACAGACCACAAATGGGGCAGTCACTTTGTGTACATATGTACAGTACATTGTAATATACTGTAATGTGTGAATCAACATATACAAGTCTACATATGTATAAGTGTTACGAATTAATACTGATGATATCAATATATCCCCTGGATTCATGAAGCTTGGCACAAAGCCGGTGTAAGGCTTGCACCGGCCGTGCGGCGTATATATGGAGTAGTCGCGCCATATGCATATTAATGAAGGCACGCAGCCGCCACAGCCACGTGCATAGGAAACGTGCGCAAGTGCATGGGGCGTATCAAAGTTACGCAGGGAGGCGTGTCAATGTCGGCTGTCGATGAGCAACCTAAACTGCTGATTATTATATTCCGCCTGCAATAGTAATCGCACCTATCAGTGTCCGCAGATACTGAAACATATGCAAAGCATGCAAGATAGTCCCTGCGAACAGAAAATGAAGAAGCAATCACAAATGCATGGTAGGGAATAACGGGTCCCTACCCTTGAACAAATTACATGAAAACTCTGTGCCCGTAGTCCAACGTAGTGTTGATAGCTATACAATGTGGAAGTGAAACGTATCATATGTTAGGGCGCCGCCAGGAGGTACGTCCAGCCCAATGGAGAGGGTCACCAGCTGACCCATAATGTGAGGGAGGGTACATAGCTGTGCAGATGTGTCCATAACAAAATACATGAGGAGAAATGTAGATATATGTAGTGACCGTATGTCCAAATCATATCCCACAAGGGATGTAATAGTCACATACAAAAGGTATGTCCGTATTCCACATACCAAATGTGATAGGAAATAGAATACGCACGTAAACAAAACAGAAGGAGCATATAAACAGCTACAACAATAAGGGCACATGTAGGCCGAAAGGAACAGTATGATCCGTACAGTCAACTAAGATTACCACCTGTCCCACTTTGCGAGCGACAGTCCCTCTGTGGGCAGATGTGTCCTGACACAAACTTGCAAACATGGCAAATGTCCAGAGATTATAGGACATAATTATTCCTCAGATGTCATGTAATAGTTGCATTAAACAGTTTTTCTCCATACGTATATGGAAATGTGCGATACAAATGTATAGATATGTCACCATCACATACCCACAGATTGGTCCTGATGGAACTGGCCATAACAAATGCAACACATCTGGATGCATAATGGCCTACCCAGCATACCCTCCACATCACACAACCCGCCCCCATACCAGAACGTCCACCAAATCCAGTCGTACTTGTTCTACTGGTTCGTTGCAGACACAGCTACACATAGTGACCCCTACGCATATGTAGTAGGTATTGTCACCCTAGGCAGTTTCAGGATTGCAAACCATGTATCCCCTGCATGGAAAACCCCCTGCACATTATCATAAAGCCAAAAGAATCTTCGATATCGGTCTTGTTTTGGTCTTGTCCAATTTTTGGGATATCCCTCAAGGGATAACTAACTTGTGTAAATAGTAGAATGGGTATGACGACATGATGTCCAATCCTGTAGATATCTGGACACAAGTCAGAATGTGAAGTAAAGGTCCATGACACTGTTCAGACCTAAGTGGTCATGCATAACCTACTATCCAGGATAAAACACCTTCCTGTGACGCACGTGTCCCGACACGAATAGGTGGGAGGATATATTGCACACATTCGCATAGTGGCAAACGGCATAAGGGTGAGGAAGACACTGACGTAAACAGGATAACCCTGACCAAGTGTGAGGGATACTTACTGTGTGCAGGCGTGACCAACCATACCTGTCAATCTGTGTGAGCTAGATATCTGGACAGAGCCGTGAATACAAGTGAGACAAAGGTCCAAAAGCAGGGACAATTTTTAAAGATAGCTCTTAGAAGCATATAAATATGATAGAATAACAGTTTGCACAATGGCAGTAATGCCCGGAGTATGAAGTCTGAAACCCAACTGTCTGCCAGCATTTTCCAATTTCAGTCTTTAATGCTGAGCTACTGATGTGCCAGAACACAACAGCATATTACAGAGGTCCGTACCATACCACTCAACTGTCCAGATATTCGCAGAATGACCGGAGTTTTGCCTCATATTGTTGTTGTGTGCCTCCAACGATCTGCACCTGTCTGGTAAATAGCTAAGGATTGATGTCACTAAATAATGAGAATTATACTGAGTTTAAGACTCCACATCCTGCAGAAAAGTCATGCTAATGCAAAACCTAGTATTCTATCAATGTTCCAAGCTTGTAAGAGCAATAGTTATAATGTGTCCCTATTAGTCCCCCCCATCATGTAGGTTTTGTACAGATTTGTTGCTCTAAGAGGTTGAGAGGTATGGTCCATACATATTTACAGTAACAACCCTTCACATTTGTGTAATGTACAACTGCATATCTGTAGTCACTTTATGTCCAAGATAATAATCCCTGTATGACTGAATACAGGTAACAGTCAAATGTGAATGGGAACACCCCTCACCGTGGAGTATGGACTGTAACAACCCCACCCATAATATGTATTGCCAACAGAATAAGCTGATGACAGGTGCCCAAACACCTGTATCTATAAACACAGGTAAAAATTCATAACAGGGAGAAACTCTCTGCCCATATGCTTCATCTGACATTTGAACTCGGCCAGGGAAGTTCCGTTCACCAGCCTAAACCCAGATCACTACATGAACACCCTGAAAATCAAAGACTTGTATGTGCCAGGACTATATGCCTTGGTGTTCTGCATATCCTTGGAGTGATTAACAATGCAGCTGGGGTCCACAGCAGTAGGCAATAGGGAATGTATAATATGTAGTACCGCATTTTTCCCAGCAGGAGAATGGATGCCTGTGTTGTAAGTGAAGCAGTGAGGCATATGTTGATGTAGCTAAGTACTATGGGTATGCATATCAATGAGGCAGAACACCAATAGAATAGTGGTTCCAGCATCCAGACAACGTGAATGCAGTCCCGGTTGACCTATGACCACTGCACATATAACTTTAGAGTGTAATGAGTGTGTTCGTGCTGTACACACATTTAAATATGTAAAGGTGAATGTGTATTTCGCATCAGTCCATAAACCGGAATACAGATATGTAACTGTTACTGTCAGAAGTATGAAAAGCCACGTAAGCACAAATATCTATTAAACATATGTAACCCACAATAAGGATATGCAAGTGCGCCTGCGCGTGTGTAATCCGCTCACAGCATAGCAAATGAATGCTGTTTTCTCCACGTTATATATACATGGCTCATACCTGTTAACCCCGTAAAGTATGAAACCGGACAAAGCCATGAAAACAACTGGTACAAATAGGGACAATACCCAGATATTGCCCTAACAAACATAGAAAGTGGATAGAATAACAGGTGTGTCGCTAGCATGGATTCTCTGAAGGGTATGAAGTCGTAACCTGAAATGCTTGTCATTATTTTCCAACGTCAGTCTTTAATGATATGCCACTAAATTGCCAGATAGACACAAGGTTATGAAAAACAGACCAAAGATAAGAGGCAAACAGCTGTACATTCAGGGAAAATCTGTACAGTTGAAAGGTATGATATGTATATATATATATCTGTGTATACACATAATCCACAGGTGTAAACCAAAGCAAATTATGAAATGAGGAATGTACAGACATATGTATATATGTACATGTATATATCTATACACAACAAACATATGTCCCTGTAGATATAACACATGTACATAAATAGGTCACGGTATAGCTATTATGGATAGACAGACAGACATGCACGAAAGGTGAATAAACCTCTGCTTTCCGAACCATTGCCCGGAAAGTACCAGTTTGACAGGCCTGCAAGGTCTACACTTTAAACATGAATATAGGTGTCCTTTGCAGGACCCCAAAAATTGATCCCATATGAAGTGCGAACCATCATAGACGCAAATGAAGTCACAGCTGCAACTACGATATAGCTGTACATGCAACAGTAGCAGGTGCAAGGGTAAAAACACATGGGTCGATAGAATGTATGACGTATGACCTGATATCCGGAGAGTGGGAAGTGCTTAGAAGTGTCCTCACACTTTATTATCACTTAAATTAAACATGTCTAATGGGCACTGTGGAGGGGTGTCAGGTATGGGAATCATGTGTATGTAGAAATATGCCTAGGTGTTGGTTGGCACAGATTTATTAGGTCCGCCCCATGGGAGTGATCAATATACCTATGTGGGTATAGCACACGCCTATATTCTCCAAAAAGGTTCAATTCATCTACTGGATATTGTG
Organism: Protopterus annectens; assembly: GCF_019279795.1. NCBI lineage: Eukaryota > Metazoa > Chordata > Ceratodontiformes > Protopteridae > Protopterus > Protopterus annectens. Next base: position 193,030,759 of record NC_056725.1, on the reverse strand, counting down.
TAAACCACTGGGGGAAGACATAGGGACCTATATCAGTGTCATGTAGGCAATTATCATGGATGGACATGTATACGACCAAGATGGTAACCATACCTGCCACACTTTCAGAATAAGACAGCTGGACTAAGGCATAGTACATGGAATACAATAGGGACTATATTAAATATACCCCAGACAAAGTCAGAACATTGATAGAATAATGGCGTAGTCAGGAATATGAATGTTATGAGAGTTAGTAATCATGAAATAGAAATGTCAGTCACTATTATCTAACCGCACAGTCCGTAATGCCTTGCCAGTAATTTACCAGAAAGGCACATTATTATGACAAATGTAACAAGATCATAGGTCAAACGTCAGGGTGTTTACCCATAATGTGTACAGCTGAGAGGTATGAAGGTAACCCGTCCAAAATAAATGTACAGAACTAGTGATACTAGGTAGACAGGTGAGAAGAAAGACATCAGGACAAATGACAAAACATGTATAAGTCAAAAGCATGTACTTCGACAAATGTGAATGACAACGTATGCCCTGTGAAAGTCAATGTGGAAGGTTAATAGACTCAAAAGAAATGTGTCCCTCAGGGTGTCATGCAGTGTCACCGATACAGTGTCCAGTCCCCCATACTCATACGTGAGCTCTGCCACTGATGGAAAGCGCAAATACTGGCATACACATAAGGTACATGATAGAATAATTAGTGTGGATAAGCACCTGTTGGCCTTTGTGAGGAATACAACCCTCTAGGTGGGTGTGTCCTGCAATATAAATGTAATGGCATCTGGCCTGTGATGCCACCATACAGTGTGTGTATTGGTGTATGAAACTTGATATCCTGTATCAGAAACATACCTCGCAACTGTACAGGTTTACGCAGAATGTGCAGAGTTTTGCCTCATATGTTTGGTGTGTTCCTCTTAAAATCTGTACCTTTCTGGCAAATACCTGAGAACTGAAGTCATTAAATAATGACAAACACTTGAGTTTAAGACTCCAAATCCTTCAGAAAAGTCATACTAACGCAAAACCTATTATTCTGTCAACTATCTATGTTTGTAAGAGCAATATTTAAAATCTGCCCCTATATGTCCCCCCATCAGTTAAGGCTTTGTTCAGATTTTTGCTCTAGGAGGTTGAGAGGTATGATCAGAAACAGATACATGTCTGAGGAAACAGCATTATTGACTACAAGATAACTCAGAAGGTATGAAAAGCGTTGCAGTAGGATGTTCAGTATTGGCAGCAGGTATGTGCTGACATGTCAAATGAGACAGCAGTTTATATGAAGTACCTATAGGGCTGTCACCTTTACAAATGATGACAGTGGGACATACCCACAGCCATGCACACACCACAAATAGACATAGCACACAGCAAAACTAGGCCATAATGCACGAAGCCTCTGGCGTGTACGAGTAGAGTGAGAGTACAGCAAGGAAAGATGTCTGACAAGCTATACAGCAAACTCCTGTAGGGGCGTGTAAGACCGCCCGTAACACAAACGTTGCATGGACAATGTTGGGATTTGCAACATACCCCATTTGTATGTGAAATCTACGCAAATATGCGATACATGAAACAGTCAGCTGTCCGTGCAAGAGCAGAGTTATGTGCAGAAATGTACCTGGCTATTAGGCGACTAACGTTCTGCATGTTGTTAAATGGAGCAATGACAGCTGCAAATACGGTATGAATACAGTCGAAGAAGCATGCCAATGTCCAAATCTAAGGCCAGTGGCAGTATTGTCCATTGGATATCAATAAAATTGTAGTTATCCTGCCCCGATCTCCGGTGTGGAAGCGTAGCACAGCACCACGAGAACGCGCTGCACTTCAAAACAAGTCTAATATGTATAATATACATAGTAAATGTAGGTTTAGTTAGATGTTAGTATAGGTTCATAGGTTCATAGGTTCGTACTAGGCTATCTGCCCTAGGGCATTTATAAGCCTAGCCAGAGTGTGTGTGGCTTTCACCACCCCTTAGGATGAGAATACTACACCCTTTTAGGGTTTAGTTTACTGTGCCTCTGTCTAGTAGTGACACAGAGATGACCCCCGGGGTAAACCTACGATCTCCCATCCACTCGTCAAGATTTCTCTTGAATAGAGTCAGTGAGGGGCTCTGCCTAACATGGACTGGGATTCTGTTCCAGAGTGTAGGGAGCCTCTGGGTTATGAATCTGTCCCTCCAGCATGTCCTATTAATTTCTGTGTTGAGGTTTAAGTCTCTTGTTCTCGTGGTTCTGATGGATTTGGATTTTCTGAGGTGGAGCATGTCCATTAAATCCGGATTGGACATGGCCTTGTACATCAGGCACAGATCACCTCTGAGTAGGAGGTATGCGACTGAATAGAGCTGGAGTTTTTTCAGTCGGGCCGCATATGACATATGTTTAAGACCCTTTATCCTCTTGGTGAGGAACTTTTGGGGTCTTTCCAACTGCTGCAGGTGTCGGGTGAGATACATCCCAAATGGGGCATTGTACTCAATCATTGGCCTGATAAGAGAAGAGTACAGGGGCACAATGACCTCTCTTGATCTAGATGTGAAACCCTTCATGATAAGGTGGGCAATATAGAAGGTCTTCCTAACCACTTTGGCAATGTGAATGTCAAATGAGAGGTTACTGTCAACCTGGGTCCCTAGGTCCCTGATTACCTCTTCCTCAGATTTAATGGATTACCACCTATGTGGTAATTTGTTGGTACCTTGTTTTTCCCAAAGGGTATGACTATACATTTTTTGGTGTTCAGCTTAAGGCCATGGCTCTGGCACCAATTATCCATTTCTATGAGGCCTCTCTGAAGGATGTTTGTGTCCGCTGGAGTATCAATTATGGCGCCTAGTTTGCAGTCGTCTGCGAACTTTGTCAGCCGCAATCCTCCTATGTTTGCCTGTACCTCAGAAAAATAAATGCCGAACAAGAGGGGTCCCAGGACTGAGCCCTGTGGGACACCGCTTGTGACTGGCTTAGAGTCTGACATAGCTCCAGCAACTCTGACCCTGTGGGTTCTGTCCTTGAGCCAGTTTGCAACCCATCTTGTAAAATATGGGTTTACATTTAAGCTGGTGAGTTTGTCTATGATGCCTGAGTGGGGTATTGTGTCAAAGGCTTTTACAAGGTCAAGGTAGGCTGTGTGAACTGCCTTACCCTCATCAATGGCCTTAGTGACTGTTTCAAAAAAGTTGACCAAGTTCAAAAGGCAGGATCTGCCCTTGACAAAGCCAAATTGGGTAGGATCCAATGTCTGTAGGTCCCCAATGTCTTTGTTTATGAGTTCCATAATGATCCTCTCCATAGCTTTGCAGACCAGGCTCATCAAGCTTATGGAGCGGTAATTTCCAGGGTCCGTAGAAGCACCGCCTTTGTGAAGTGGGACCACTGTTGCCGTACGCCACTCTTTGGGTACGTAGTAAGGCTAAGATTAAACAGCAGCCTTATGTGTGGGTTTAGTTCCTCTTGGAGTTCATGTAGCACACAGCCCGGGACACCATCCGGTCCCATTGATGCTGTGTTTTTACCTTTAGAGAGGGCAGCTCTCACCTGGGCATCTGAGATGTTAGGGAGGCTACCCTCTGCTTGGATAGTTATTTCTCCTTTTGGGGGGGAGGGGGAGGAGAAATTTGCACTGAACTTGTCTGCCAGAATGTTGGCAATGTCGGTGGGTTCAGTGTATTTTGTGTCATTTTGGACTAATTCTGAGCATATCTAGGAGTTTCCACCCAGGTTTCTAACATAGCTAAAGAAGGTCTTGTGATTGTCTTTTGTGTCTTTTGCGATTTTTCTCTCAAAGTTGGCCTTGGATGATTTTATGAGTGATCGTAGTTTTTTGCTAGTACTGATCAGAGATGCCTTTACTTTTAGGGATTTTGCTCTGTCATGTAGTAGCTTCCTCCTCCTGTTGTAAAGTTTGTTTATGGCTGGGGTCCACCAGACTGGGTACCTGCCTTTGGGGGAATGGGTCTTGGTTTTATTTGGGATTGCATGATCCATGCATTCTTGAAGGTGCCCATAGAAGGCATTTGCAAAGGCTTCAGCAGTGTGGGTTGTGGTTTCCACTGGCCCAGGGGCCTTGAAGGATACCACTTCAGTCTTAAGAAGTGTGAAGTTGGCTTTTGAGAAGTTCTTCACTGTGGTCTTTTGTGCAGGGGTGGGGCGGATGTGGATTTCCAGTGAGATTAATTTATGGTCTGATCTTACCAAAGAGGGATATACTTCCAGTGTGGAGTATTTTGTCCCCATGTTTGTGATGATCAGGTCTAGTATATTGTCTCCTCTTGTGGGAATGGTGACTAGTTGTTCCATTGCATTTGAGTTTATGAATTCTAGGAACCTTTGGGCTAGGGTGTTGGGACTTGAGTAATGTTCCCAGTCTATGTTTGGGTAGTTGAAGTCTCCGAAAATGATGGTATTTGGAGAGACATTCATACTCCAGTGTCTTCAGGAAGGCTGTGTGGGGTTCCTGAGTTTGAGAGGGTGGTCTGTAGCATGCTACAAACTGTAAAGCAGTTTTGCCTATGGTTAGTTGCACCTGGATGGTCTCCGATGCTTCGTATTGCCACTAACCTGGAGGTGTGGGTATCTTTGATGAAAATGGATACTCCCCTCCTTTGTGGTTTGGTCCAAGTTTTGGGGCCGGAAAGCATGATATGAGGTAAAACCTGATAGTGCTGGGGTGCTCTCAGGAGCCTTGAACCAGGTTTCAGTCACTGCACAGACATCGATGTTCTCCATACTGAGGAGGGCTTCGAGGGCGTGCATCTTGAGGTTTAGACTTCTGGCATTGAGCAGCATTATCCTTAGTTTTTTTCCACTTGTGTTTTCTAGGGTGGTAGGTTTGTCATTTGAGCCTTGCCTAAAAAAGGCACTATGGGGGTGGCAAGAGCCTTGGCCAATATCCGGAATCCCAGGGGTGGCAGGTGCAAGCCATCCCTTGCGAAGCAGAGTGGCTTGTCAAGCATGTAATCCCAAGCAGACAGACATTGGATCCCCTTAGAATGACACCAGTAATTAAGCCAATTGTTAAAAATGATCATTTTGTCTTTGTACTGTGGCATCATTCTTGGTGTGGGTAAGATGCTGCTCAGGGTCAGGGTCATACCGGCCTGGGCTACATAATCAGAGAGCTCCTCTATGTCTCTTTTCATGTAGTCCAGGGAGGTACGTCTCAGGTCGTTCACACTGGCATGTACAATGACTGAGTCATATTTGTACTTGCTGTGGAGTGACCTGAGTGCTTGTGTTATGTAGCGGATTCTAGCTCCCGACAGGCAGCTTACTGTGACCTTTTCCTTGTTCAGTCTGGTGAGCGGGACGTCAGTGTGTCTGACTATGGAGTCACCTATTACAAGTGTGTCTGGCATGTTGTTTGGCCTTAAGGGCTGTGACTGTTTAGCACACTGGCTTTGTGAACTATGTGTTGCATGTGCTATGTCTTAAGGTGGTGGTTGCTTGGGTGTCTGCTTTGGAGGCCTCTGTTGTTTTGGTAGATTTTTAATCAGCGCCTCCGAGTATATTTTTGTGTGTTTACGTGTTTGGATTGCAGTTGTGATAATTCTATGTGAGACTGGGTTTGTGGTGTGCGTGGTTTCCTTCTCCTCCTGACTGGTCTTGCCAGTACTGAATTGAGAGAGGTCAGCCTCTAGTTTGGCTATATAGTTGCATCTCTCGCATATATTTGTATTTGTTGGGAGGAGAAGAGGGTTGTCTGTGTACATGAGGCAACTGTAACATTGCCTCAAGATTCCCAGATTCACCAGATGAACAGGAGAGGACGCCAGCAAATGACCCTTCGACATGCTAGAAATAGTGAAAAAGATTGCTGTGTAACTGAGTCAGAAAGGACCTATAGGGAAATGGGTACTCAACAGAATTTAGGTGAATGAAGTACTTTCTTTTGTTTAAGAGTGCTTTACCTGTATAAAAAATGCTTTAGGAGCAAATGCTGAGCTTTTCAGATAGAGTATAGGCTGTTTAGATTGCAAGTAGAACAGTTCTAAGGGAAAAATTGAAGAGCAGATTTGGTGGAGCCAGAAAAAGTTTAACCAAGTTTAACCTTGTTTAACCGGCGCTGCGCTATGCGCATGACCGCTCAAAGCCGTGCAAACACGGATTTTAAGCAGTGAACTACAAAAGCGCTAGGAATGCTCCCAAACAACCAATTACTACAGCTTCTTGTGCTGAGGTCACTTTCCCCAAGGACAGGTAGGCTGCTCAAGGCTCCTCACTCCCACTAGTGAGCAAAGAAACTTCCTTCTATCCAAGTAAGGTAATGGACAACACAGGAACTACACCACAGCCCAGAATACAGCAATGCCTGTATACTGGTCTAAACTAGTCAAGGAAGGTGGGAAAACAAGGATTATTTTTTTGTTTTTTTGATAGAAACACACATAAAATGCAGAGACAGTGATAAATTAGTTACACAGGCTAGCACACTTTAGTGGGCAGCCTCCACAGTTAAATTAAACAAACAAACAAGCAAACTTTCGATCAAATTCGACTAAATGTAACTTTAAGTGCAGTTTTTTAAATACATGCAGTAATCAGTAAAAAAACAGTTCAGGCTAGTTCAAAGTAAGCTACAGAAGCTATTTCTAGTGAAAAAAGCAAAGATACTTAAATCCAGAAGGTAGTCACTTTTTTGAGTTCCTTGCTGCTAGGACCACTCTGTAAACCCATGTGGAGCTTGTCTGAGCAATATAACCAGAAAAAAATGCCCAGAGGCGGATTTTAAGCAGTGAACTACAAAAGAGCTAGGAATGGTCCCAAACAACCAATTACTACAGCTTCTTGTGCTGAGGTCACTTCCCCCAAGGACAGGTAGGCTGCTCAAGGCTCCCCACTCCCACTGGTGAGCAAAGAAACTTCCTTCTATCCCAGTAAGGTAATGGACAACACAGGAACTACACCACAGCCCAGAATACAGCAATGCCTGTATACTGGTCTAAACTAGTGCAGAGACAGTGATAAATTAGTTACACGGGCTAGCACACTTTAGTGGGCAGCCTCCACAGTTAAATTAAACAAACAAACAAGCAAACTTTCGATCAAATTCGACTAAATGTAACTTTAAGTGCAGTTTTTTAAATAAATGCAGTAATCAGTAAAAAAACAGTTTAGGCTAGTTCAAAGTAAGCTACAGAAGCTATTTCTAGTGAAAAAAAGCAAAGATACTTAAATCCAGAAGGTAGTCGCTTTTTCGAGTTCCTTGCTGCTAGGACCACTCTGTAAACCCACGTGGAGCTTGTCTGAGTTGTATAGCCAGAAAAAAATGCCCAGAGGCAGATTTTAAGCAGTGAACTACAAAAGAGCTAGGAATGGTCCCAAACAACCAATTACTACAGCTTCTTGTGCTGAGGTCACTTCCCCCAAGGACAGGTAGGACTGCTCAAGGCTCCCCACTCCCACTGGTGAGCAAAGAAACTTCCTTCTATCCCAGTAAGGTAATGGACAACACAGGAACTACACCGCAGCCCAGAATACAGCAATGCCTGTATACTGGTCTAAACTAGTCGAGGAAGGCGGGAAAACAAGGATTATTTTTTTTGTTTTTTTGGTTTTTGATAGAAACACACAGAAAATGCAGAGACAGTGATAAATTAGTTACACAGGCTAGCACACTATAGTGGGCAGCCTCCACAGTTAAATGAAACAAACAAACAAGCAAACTTTCGATCAAATTCGACTAAATGTAACTTTAACTGCAGTTTTTAAAATAAATGCAGTAATCAGTAAAAAAACAGTTCAGGCTAGTTCAAAGTAAGCTACAGAAACTATTTCCAGTGGAAAAAAAGCAAAGATACTTAAATCCAGAAGGTAGTCACTTTTTCGAATTCCTTGCTGCTAGGACCACTCTGTAAACCCACGTGGAGCTTGTCTGAGCAGTATAGCCAGAAAAAAAAAAAAAAATGAGATGAATGGCAAGCTGGAGACAACATGGCTACTGCGTACTGGTTGTTATGTGTGGAAGCGCTCTGTCAGAGATGTAACAAAGCATTTGTAGGCAATATGATGCAAGTGAGGCTGAGGATAGTGAATCACAACATGTCATGCCATATGGGCCAAGCCTCTACAGTGTAGTGTGGGATAAGGGGACTAATAGAGTAGAAGATAGGTGACAACATGTGTGTGTATGTATAAAACACTGTAATCTTACCGGAGCAGTGTCACATGTTTGCTGTCAGTACTCAGTGGAAGAGGCGTGTTATGAGCTATCCTAGGAAAGTCAGGAGACTGACGGTGTACGCCATGGATACCACCGATGTTACCTGCAAACCTGACCACAGTGTGTCCATGCCTGTGCATGCCAGTAAGCCTGAGTAAGCATGTGTGCGAGCATCAGCCTGTGTGCATGTGTTGAAGAATGCGTAAGTTAGTGTACGAATGTTGATGCCCATGTAATGTCGTGTATGCCAGTGTACGCATTTGTAAGCATGTATATATGTGTACTACACACATCACACACATCACACACATACTGCACACTCAGACACACATGCTGCCAATACTACACACATCAGTGAAATGGCACATGGATGGAGAATACTTCATCAGAATTAACAGTGCTGTAAACTATGCTACATTGATGGTCACAGCTGCAATGCATCATGTCTGCTGATATACACCTGGAAGTATCACACTTTGTGTTAACAGCATTCTAACATCAGTACAGTGGAATAAAGCCACCGTGTGCATCAGCACCAGGTTAGTCTGATCCTGCATCAATGTTACACATCACAGGTGGTGGCACAGATGACATCATATGCACAGGGTGTGGTGTTACATTTCCAGAGCTGTCATTGAGCCATCCAATTTACACGTAGGTGTGTGTGTGTGTGTGTGTGTGTGTGTGTGTGTGTGTGTGTGTGTGTGTGTGTGTGTGTGTGTGTGTGTGTGTGAGGGACAACAGTTATTGCATGGCCCAATGGTGATGCAATGGGTTTGTGTATGTGATAGCCCTAGCTGTTGGTGGTACGTGTGTGTGTCTGCATATACACAAGTACAGCATGTGTCAGCCATATACAGGAGGTTGTGGGACAGTCACAGACTGCACCTGCCACGCTGTAGAGATCACCATTACTGGCCATGGACACCCCACCATGCATCCAACACATACCCAGTCCTGCACCTGTCACTGTATACACATACAGTCCTGGGATCTGTACCACAACCTGTACATAAATGTGAGTCAGTAATGTTAACCTGAGTTGCATAGAATTGTCAGTTACTACATATAGATATGAGCCATACTCTCCCTGCAAAGTAATAACCACTGCTGACTGTCGCCGAGATGTGCATATGACCATGCAAAGGTGCTGTACTAACATTGTTTCCAATGCCCCTTGTAATACCCAGCAACACAATAACTGGTCACTACACAAGTATAACCCACAATCACTACAGCACACAGTATGTGCACTATCACAGAGCCATAGCAGATGTACATACATCCAAGGTGATCACGTACAGATAATGCAGCACATTCAAGAGTGATAATCTCAACATACATATCTATATATATATATATATATATATATATATATATATATATATATATATATACATATATATATATATATATATGTATTTATTTATATATATATATATATATATATATATGTAGATAGATACAGACACACACACACACACACACACACACACACACACACACACACACACACACACACACACACACACACACACACACACACACAAAACACACGTAGCAGGGTTGGGAGCAGAACACAAACATAATTACTGTACCACATAACAGCATTACACAGTTACAGAACATGCAACCATGATTAGTAGATCACAGCATTCACACAGGCATACATCTAGCCTGTAGACAGCAGCAGCAAAGGCAAAGACGCCGCATGGATGTTATGGTGAGTGAATACTGTAAAAGCAATGTACTGTTATCATGCAGCTGGAAACAGACACACACACACTTGGCAGGGCTGGGAGTCAAACATACCCCTAACTACCCTATCACACTACAGCATGACACATTTACAGAACACGCTACCAAGATTACTAAACACAGCAGTCCCAGAGGCCTACTTCTAGGCACGTGTCATCATCCGCAAAGCCAAAGACATGGGTAGGACATATCTGTGGTGTGAAGCATCTAAAAGCATGACCGAGCCCCCAGGTGGACGGGATCATGCACACACACACACACACACACACACACACACACACACACACACACACACACACACACACACACACACACTTGGCAGGGCTGGGAGTCGAACATACACCTAACTACCCTATCACAACACAGCATGATGCATTTACAGAACGTGCTACTGAGATTACTAAACACAGCAGACCCAGAGGCCTACTTCTAGGCTCGTGTCATCATCCGCAAAGGCAAAGACGTCGATAGGACATATCCTTGGTGTGAGGCGTCTAAAAGCATGACCGAGTCCCCAGGCGAATGGGAGCATGCACACACACACACACACACACACACACACACACACACACACACACACACACACACACACACACACACTTGGCAGGGCTGGGAGTCAAACATACACCTAACTACCCTATCACACTACAGCATGATGCATTTACAGAACGCGCTACCGAGGTTACTAAACACAGCACTTCCAGAGGCATATGTCTAGGCACGTTTCATCATCCGCAAAGACAAGGACACCGACAGCGATTGTATAGAGAGTGATCAGTCTGAAAGCATACAGACATATTACTGTCCCACAATAGACGTAAACAAACACACGGCAGTGGTGTGATCGGGGCAACTAAAGATTTATGGAGCACTACAACAATACATAGACATGGGACACGCCACAGACAGTGCACCCTTCAAGATAGTCAATCAGTGTGTACTCGGTAGGCATCCATCATGACATTGAAAATGGACATCTGTTGCCTGGATGACCACCATGGCTATACAGGATGTCAACGGCCATGCCCATGCACAGAGGGACATCACCGACACAAGGTGTCACTGGCCATGGCCACACGCCTAGTAATGCACGTCCGTTCGGACTGTACTGTGTGTTGATCTACACAACGGTGTACTGGGCATGCTCACACACTTCGCAGTTGCAAAGGGCCATCTTGCATGCAGACGGAGTCTCAACATGCAAGGGCTCAGTTTGGACTGTCCTGTGTGTCCATCTACACAACCGCATTCTGGGCATGCTCACACACTTAGCATTTGCAAAGGGCCGTCTTGCATGTAGACGGAGTCTCAACATGCAAGGGCTCAGTTTGGACTGTCCTGTGTGTCCATCTACACAACAGCGTACTGGGCATGCTCACACACTTAGCAGTTGCAAAGGGCCGTCTTGCATGCAGAGGGAGTCTCAACACGCAAGGGCTCAGTTTGGACTGTACTGTGTGTCCATCTACACAACAGCATACTGGGCATGCTCACACACTTTGCAGTTGCAAAGGGCCGTCTTGCATGCAGATGGAGTGTAAACACGGAAGGGCACAGTAAGGTATAACTTTCCCCACGCACAGGGCGGTCACACACATGCAGTGACCAGTACACACTCAGCTGCCTCCACAACTGTCACAGGTGCAGATCACAGACGTACACACCGCAGTCTACACTGTAGCCCTCAGGACATCACCGTGTCATTGGTGCAGCAATACACAGCCATACATTACCACATCGTGTGACACATGACCAGTGGGCTGTACAGAGGTCTACACCAACTGTGCAGAGTACACATGTACCGACAGGGTTCCAACAGGTGTTATGCATTGCAATGATACCACTATACATGACCAGGTCAGCTCAAGACATACCAGGGGCCCCGGGTCTTACACAGCTGTAACAGATGAGTGTTGCTGTACACCAACAAACACACGTCTGGATATGTCATACATGTGATTGCAGTGGATGTGTGCATGGATCGCACACACAACACATATGTACATAGCATAGCCTTTGCTGTACCCCGTGCAGAACAGTGGCCTAAGCAATGATACGCACGCAAATGGAAGGTGGGTCCATGTCTGTTGAATGCTCACAGTACAGGAGGTAGCAATGTTGACCGAGGACACATACCCCTGTACTGGTCGCCCATGACACCCGTGATATAATACCACAGTCCATGTGTTATGTATGTCAACATACATGTCCACCAATAGCAATGCATACAAACATGGCTACAGGAGACACATGTACAATCTGTACTGTGCATGCAGCAACCATGCATGTGCAGTGGCCGATGTCCGTAACACAGCTGCGCCCAACTACAACATGCAGTTGCAATGCAGCCTCATCATTGACACCTGTATATGGTAACATACAGACAATCTGGTTGGTTGTACAGCAAGTATAGAGGGATGTGTGTACATAAAGTGGTGATCCACCTGTGTAGATATATGTGTGCCGGGGATGGCTCACAGTTGTGTCACATGCCATCCTACCATGCCATGTGCATACAGTATGCTATGACACTGTGACTTGACGGTGATGACATAACGCATACACAGTGGTCAGGTGTTACCAACTGTATGTCACAGGACACCTGTAACACCTACATCCTCCCGTGTGCATATAGCAGCACAATTGCCTGACATAGCATTGGTACACATAATGCAGATGATACCGCTGCATGTCTATCAAACGTCTCATCATATGGCAGGTGTATCATGGCCAGCACTGCCATGTGTGTCCGATTGTGTGAACACATATGCCACATATCGTGGAGATTACATGCCAGTTGTTACACATCCCTGTACACCGTTGTAGAGATCTGTACATACTGCAGTGTGGAAAGCATGACGTTGACAGGTGTGGTGCATCACACACATTGGCTATCCGTATACACATTTCTGGTCACCACAGTGTGTGTGTATGTATGTATGTATGTATGTATGTATGGCTGTCTGGTGCTTGGTGTGAGGGTGTATGCTACCATACAGTGAAAACAGGATCACTAACCCCTCATGGTGACTAACCCCTCATGGTGATGCAGTTTACTACCCTGTTGATGTCATCAGTCCCAGCTGTACTGGCTACCTGTGCATGTCCCTTCTCTGTGTCACGTCGTGTGGGTGCAAAGTACTGCAAGGGTGATGTCCACATAGGCAAGGGTCCTCACCTCAACACTATGGGGTGTGCGTTATAGTGGTGTACACCCCGTGAATGTGGCCATGTTCCTGTAATGTGACAGGGTATTACTGCTACACAGTGTGGCCTCATGCTATCAAGTGGTGTCTAATGTCATCATTGGCCAGACCGCTGTGTACAAACCCTGCACCATGTCAACATACCTGTAATGTTTCCTGGTATGTATGTCATGTCTCTATCTGCTGTAGCCTGTTCAACTGACCACATGCTTCAGGTGCAGTATATGTGCGGACATCTGTGTCATGTTAGACTTTCCAACAGTGAGGTTGAGGGTACGTTTAGCATGCTGATATTGCCATACATGCCTGTGAGTACTCCACAGTTACACATGGGGGACTGCAAACACTGCTACCTGTAGACACATGCCAGTACACCATAGGAGGGAACCAGGGCATTATTACCAACATGCTGTTACTGTTGTAACCGAGACACATACTGTGAACATATCACAATGCATGCTACACCTGGACTACATAGTATGACTGGTGCATGTTGACAGTACACAACCGATGTCACATACACATCTCTCAGTATTCACACACAACCACTGCAACATACACATCCCTCACTATGCATACACAAATAATGTTAGATACACCTCTCACTATTCTGTTCACCCTGTGCATCAGACCATTTGAGCATATCCCTGCACCAATGGTGTGGATGACAGGGATGCAGCACAGGCTTCATCATATGAACAGGATGATACTGTTTGCCAGGGGCATAGGCTGCACCAATGGATGACATCATGTGTGTGGGTAAGGGCCGGTGATTTGATTGGACATGTCTGTTCCATATGCATGTGGTGTTGTGGAGCCCTACAGTTGTGTTTGCTGTGTGCGTGTATGTGTGCACACAGTTCTGTCATTTGTGAGGCCTACACAAGGGTATTATCGACACTTCCATATTGTACAGACCAGGTTGTACAGCTCACTGTGACCGGCCATGGCCACGTGTCCTGTGCCTGCCAGGGGTTGCACGGGCACTACCAGGCGGAGGTACAGAATCCGACAACACATGGCCACTGGAACCATGTCCCCAGTGGGAACATCCAGGGCCACGTCCACATGGTCTGCTGTTTCAAGGTGTGGACAGTGCAGCACCAGCTGCACTGCTACTGCTACCGGCACTATGGGAGTGGCCATGTGAGGTAGCACGCTTACGTTGACCTGCACTAGGTGGTGTAGCTGGTCTACGTCCACGTGGCCTATGCCTCACCCCTACCAAATGTTTCAGCACAGACAGCTCACGCTTGCGGATTGCCATGCCACGGTCAAGGATTCTGACCATGTCACCCAATCGCCTGTCCAGAACATCAGCAAGCTGCAGTTGAGCACCTGCCAATGCCTGGATGTTGTTATTTAAGGTACAGATAGCAGCCCTCTGCAGCCTCTGCCCTTCTCTGTTCTGCCGTTCGGCATGTGCCTGTGCCGCCTTTACAGTCTGGAACATGAGTCTGGTGATTCCAGCTGCTGCGCTTTGTCCTGCAGGTGCATGTCTGCCAGAGGTCCTCCTACGAGTAGCACCAGTCACATGCCTGTGTGGCACATCTGCAGTCAGTACACTGCCACCATGGTGTGGAGACACACCTTCTGTAGCCACCACACGTTCCTGTTCAACACTAACAGACGCTGACTGTCCTTCCTCTATGGCCACTGGTGATGCGACATGTGTTGGCAGCTGAACTGTGTGCGGGGAAGAGGGGGACATAGCTGGGATGGCAGCCGTTGGCACAGATTCAGCCCCTGACATTCCTGCCTGTACCTCATGCATATGTTCATCACTGCTAGCATCTGTGGGGACACTATCAGATGGACCGCAGGAGGTTAACCACCTACATCACCTGTGAATGCAAAGAAAGACTCTAAATTACAATAGACACACACACTGACACACACACACACACACACACACACACACACACACACACACACACACACACACACACACACACACACACACTGACACACACACACACACACACACACACACACACACACACACACACACACACACACACACACACACACACACACACACACACACACTGACACACACACACACACACACACATACTGGCACACACACACTGACACGCCATGCATGTGATATGACAGATGGCATGCAGCATGCTTGTAATACAGCTGACAGCATGCAGCCCAGACATCAATAGTGTCTGTAAGCATACCCCCTGGAATGCACACCACAGCAGGCAGGTGTCATATCATTATCCATGCAATTCACACGATCATGGTAGTATGCATGCATCCCCATGACACACCATGTGGACCAGAACAGGATAACAGTACACATGGTTGATGTGACCTTGACATGTAATCTGCTGACGTGTGCTTTAACATGCATGCATGCCTGACACAATGGTGTCCTGACACATGTACAGCGTTGTACTGGGTATCACATTGCAGTGTTGCCCATACGCCCTACAGACAGACTGCATGTGGAGCAAATGTGCATGGGCATGGTAGGGGACCATGAGGCATCTACATTGCTGTACAGTGTGAAGTACAGACACTGTGCCATTGCATGGCATCATGAGGCATCTATATTGATAAACAGTGCATGATATGTACATTTTGCATATCCAGAACTGCATGCATGCCCATGACATACCTGTGGATTGTGACCCACGATGCTGAGGTGTATACACACCAAACCATGCTGTGTCATGTGACAGGTCAGTGGAGGACATACAGATGAAACCCCTGCATGATGACTACAGAGTGTTAGCTGCCTGGCAACCATGTCCACACATAGTGGACCTGTCATGTCACCATTTCACACATTACATTGATGTACCACGCACACAAGGTGCACAGCTAACAGTGATGTCCTACGTCAGCAAGGGAAATATACAGTATCTGTGGCCTGGTGTTACTGTTTTTGGAATCTGTAAAGGTGACTACTGTCATGCTATGACACAGACGTCATGTTCAACATATCTTATGAGGCAGACGTCACTGACACCTCCACTAGCTGTGCACAGGCATTTAAGATGTACAGTGTACCACATCACCTGTACAATCCATCTAGTATGGCTGTAATTGGACCATGTGTGGACAAAGTGGGACAGGGTGCACCCACATCCTATTTACTGTCTGGCTACATGTCTCCGGCCATCACCCATGGCCATGTGTGCACATGTGTAAGTCATGTATGTGATGGCCGTCTATCACACATGTCTGTGTTGTCCCATATGACATACACCCATAAATGTTGGATATGTCACCATCCACAGGGCTATGCAGACAACAGGTGTATGTGTGGTATGTGGGGTATGGGTTATGGGAAAGTGTGACAATATTGCAACCAAAATGCTACGTGTCTGAGACATGTCGGATGGAACATCACAATGTGTGAACCCATTGCAGGGGCATATAACACAATGGTGACACCTGTGGTCTGCCCATATCACTGCTCACTGTGTGGTACTGTTTTGTGTACCACATGTTTTGTTCCACTGTATAGTACATATGCCTCCATTGTAGAACACCTCCGCTGTTGTATGCACAGCTGGACACACATGTAGCAATGACAAATACTGTGGGTTCATGTCTGTGTGTCATTTCATTTGTATATATTGCACATGGGTGGCCTGTGTGGATGATGGGTGATGCGACCTGTATATCCATGTATTAACTGGCCACATGGCAAATAGATCTATTCTTTGATATGCCTGATACCGATGACAGTCTCACCTGCAATGGACTCTTGTGTGTGCTGCATGCCAGAGGTACCTGTATAGGGTGACACAGCAGTATGAACATTATCCATGTCTGTATGACAGCAGCAGGGTGCACAGTGCAAGTTAACACATTCGCCTGTACAATAGCATATAGTAAGCACATGTGTGCATACCATACCTCTAAACCTCTTAGAACAAGAAATGTGGACCAAGCCTACTATGATGGGGGACAAATAGGGACAACTGGGACATATTTCTCTTACAAACATAGAAATTTGGTAGACTAATAGGTTTGCATGCACATGGTTTTACACAGAATGTGCAGTCGCAAACACAAATGTATGTCATAATTTAATGACTCCATTCCTCGGCTATTTGCCAGAAAGGGACAGATATTAAGGGGAACACACCAACAATATGAGGTAGACATCTGGGCATCCTGCAAATACGTGTACTGTTCAGAGGTATGGTGCATACACAGGGTAGCATAATTTAGCATGCAGCATGTGTGTCCACATACATTGCATATGCTGTTAGATTACATGCTGTACACTGACACATGCAAGTACGTGGGATATACTGGCCATATGTTCAGTACTGACTTACCAGGCAACTCCAGGCTCATTGGTTGGGAGACACCCACCTCCACGATGACAGCTAGTGTTTGTGGGAGCTGTTCCGAGGGTGTCCCCAGACTGGCCACTAGCTCCTCTGTGTGTGTGTGAGTGGATGCTGGGTTGGTGGCCCACAACCTGTTCCACCTTTTTCCCTGGCGATTGCAGTGGCACGCTGTTTTGCATGATGTATCAAGTCCATGCAGTGTCTGCGCACCTGCTGGTAGGTGCGGTTGTGGCCACCCACTTCGTTGACCCTCCTGCGAAGATCCTGCCACAGGTCGTCCCGCTGCTGTGCATGCTGTGGCACATGGCTAAATAACACATCGTAGTTCTTATGGAGGTACGGGATTAGGACATCATCCTCCTGTCGGCTGTAAGCTGGTAGGCGTGTATGTGGCATTATCTGTAAGACATGATGAAGGTGACAGGTCACATCTACAGACATATACAGTGATACAGCTGCACATACATTTCTAGTACATCTACACAGTTATCTTTGCAAATCAACATGACACTAACATGACTGGCATGTATGTGTCACACACATGTAACACCCATTATGCTTTGGATATCGTCTCCATATATGTGTGGCACCTCATTAGTGTTCCTACTGCATGTGACGTCTGTCTTCATGTGGGCATGTCTGTTTGCCTGCACTGGTGTTCTTACCTATCTGCACATGCCTGAATGCATCCACGCTAATGCTGTTGACCTTGATGCTGTGTATATGTCACATATCAACACAGACACAGCCTTAATGGACCTGGGCAGTGACAATGCACCAAGTACGCATGGAAACCTGTACATGCATCTGTTTTGCCATAGACATCTACACTGCACTGTACAGCTATTCAACATCTCAACATGGATCGCCTGTGTTGCACATGTGATTGACATGGGACAATGGCTAGTCGGACGTTATTCGCAGGTAAGGTTATCGGCTATAGCATGTACGGGCTGGGTTTACTAGCTGTATTTGACACCCATTACGCCACCGCGAGGGGCATCAGTGACACATTACTGATCCAGATAGTTGATACTACATCTACCATACGGCCATCACACCATGCATGACAGGGATGATGTGTGCAGCTATGTGGACAGGGCTGCATGGTATGGCGGGTATATGTTACAGGTATGGCACAGGGATCTGTCCAGCATGTGGCCATTCTAGTCATAGGATGGTGGTTGTCCATGATGTATGTCTTTCAGATCAGGCTATGGACATGTAGCATGTCCAACAGCATAGTGTGGCATATGTCTGTATGCAAGGTGGATAGCATGCTGCATACTGGAGGTGAGTATTGTAAAGGCTGGTATCGGCCATCCACTCATGGGCCCTACCCCTGGAGGGTGATATATGTTCCAATATTGGTCACACGGGTGCTGTGTATGCCTGTCCAATGATCTCCATGCTCGTGGATACCACCCTGTCATGTCATGGGTACCTTGGATGACTACCTAAAGGGCCAGGGATATGTCTCCAGCTCAGGGAGGTGTACTACACAACACAATCCCTAACACAGTGTCCATAATGTTGACCACAGCCTAGGTATTACCTAATGGGTACAGGGGTATTCCACTAGTGGTGTCATTGCTGATATCATCCACCAGAATGTGCACATATGTCACACACCTCACACACACAGCCCATTCTGTATGTTGTTCACAACACTGTGACAACTATTGCCCATAGATCATGGCCATTCACATCCTCACATACACAGATGGCTGACATTTGTCTGTGTAGTATGGGCTACAATGCGGGTGGGGTACAACACATTAACCCTGGTTTACTGTAGCTGGCACCGTGTGATATGCACATATCACTGTAGCACCTTTAGTAGTTATGAGTCTGTCAACAGGCCACTAGTAGAACACTCCTGTGACATACAAAGGCATTTGTAGTCAAACATCCGTACTGTCTTGTACATCTGTACTGCTAACATCTACATTGATGATGGTTCATGGACTTGCAGACCATACCCGGCAGTGTTCTGATGTGGTGCCACCAATCATGACTGTCGTTAACACTTGTGGGTTGATGTTATCCAACACCCTATCTGTATTGTATGGGCATGCTCGGCACTTGCTCAAAGCTTCTTGGCATGTTATGATCTACTGCTTAGTTTAACACACATTTCACACCACTCCTCACAGGTACACTGTCTGTCCATACATTTCCAGCTTGCTTACAGTACAACAGCTGTTGTACACACATCACTCACATATCTCGTGAGACATGGTGGTTTATACGGCATGTCCACCTGGCACGTACCGCATATATACAGGCATGTCCAACTGGGACGTACCACTGCTATTGCCTGTCACTATGATGACTATGTTGTACATGTGGCAATAGAGCTATTCCCATGTACACAGTCAATGCACTCCTCCTAAAATACAACAGTACAGCCTGTGGGGGATGCACATATGCAGCCCTGCTGAGGGTTATACTGTCACCAACCCTGACTGCACCTGAAAGTCATGTGGGGATGTGCACCATTCGCAACACACCCCACTCATCACATAGTTGAAAAACGATCCCCACCACAGGCCACACATACGGAGACACCTTGTACAGTACCCCTCCATACTCTGTGTGGGCACCAATGGCAGCCCACATCAACAAATACAACTACACCAACCTATAGCTCACAGACACATTTGCCCATCACATATGGCCAATAGGGTGTCGTAACATACACAACACATCTGTCATAGGTGACTGTCGGTGGTCACACTGCTGTTTCACTCAGCAGGCTACACAAGGCGATAGTCACTTACATTCTGCTGTCAAGTAACTGGTTCTGCAACATAACCTATGCACACATGCCACAACTCAGCAGGTACGATGTGACTGTCATTTTCCATGTTAGTGTGGACTGAAGTTGTATCTCAGGGAAAAGACTACGTGTGCAGGGACATGCAATAGCCCACCAGTGTTGTAACCCTGATGGTGTGGTTCGAGCCTGGGAGCATTTTGTGGTCATATGGACCTGTTACCACTGTACAATGAACTACTGTGTCACTCCCAACAGTTGTCACTGCTTCTGCTGTCATTCCACAGGCATCTGGTATATGTCTACTTTGACAGACCTGGTCAAACAACATGATGCTGTGGCACAGTTGACCTGCACCTGTCAGCAGTGGGAGTACGGATCACATGTTGGACTCTTGTTGCTTTTATACTGCCTGTCTTGCACAGTGTCCAATAACAGTCACAGCAGAGTATACTAACCTCGAAAAAGGGCATAGCAAAATTCATTTAAAATGGGTGGCGAAAGCTAAACACATTCTGGCTAGGCTTATAAATGCCCTAGGGCAGATAGCCTAGTATGAACCTATGAACATGTTGGACTCTTGCTGCTTTTATACTGCCTGTCTTGCACAGTGCCCAATAACAGTCACCACCAGAATGGGAACTGGCTAACGGAACATGTGGTCATGTAACACAATGCTTGACATCATCCTCTGTGATGCACGCAGGCAAGGCACACCTGATACTGCACCACTTCAATATCTCTGCAGTGACTGGGACCTGCCTCTTGGCTCTGCAGAGCACACCTGCAATGACTGGTTATAGACAGACCGTACCTCTCAGGCACGTACCTGGACTGTCACAACTATGGCTGAGGTGTCCCCATATTCCACTATGTTGTACACACATCCCGGCTGGTTACTTAGCACAATGCATCACAGGTGCTCCACGTGCAAATAACTGTGTCCAGAACTGCTATGCACAGTATTACCAGCTATGGCTTCAACATACCCCACGGTTACCACACCTCATTTCATGGTGTACTGGACAGTTGGGCTCATACTGCTGCTACTGATGTGAGACTGACAGTAACCCACACTTAACTGTGATAGCCGCACATGTACTGACACATTAGGCGTACGCTGTCCGTGAGGCATAACCTCTGCTTGGCTGGTTCGACCCATACACACCACCTCCAAGACCAACAGTATCCTTGACATGGACACTACCAACATGTGACTGCTGTTCCACACCTGGGGTTATCCCCTCATTGGTGGAATCCGAACATATGCTACTCACCCTTGTTAGCCACATACCGGCACCACACACTTCATGGCATACACAGTAGATGGTTACTACAACACCTACTACAGATGTCGTTTGACAATGGTAGTTGATGTCATGACACACATGCAGGTGGACAATGCACATACAAACACTGAGACATACCCCAGTGCACTTCATTAGCACGTACACGACAATATGGATCATGCTATTCCACACAGAGCCATGATGGTACACACCAGATAGCAGACGCCACTCTGGGGGTGCAGTTCCATGGACATACTTTACAACAACAGGTGGGGGCTGTTGCACAGTGGTGTATATTCCCATGGGTAGGGTATCTCACTGATCAGCCTCGGTAGGGCCACGGGACCCCTCATCACATACTCCATAACTAGCGATGTACACATTAGTGTGACACATTCGGAGATGTGCCACCAGGCATTATGGTGGTATGTCAGTAGTCGTATGCAATACCCACATCTCACATACAACTGTCACTCTGGAACATGACAGTAACAGGTGATGTTGGCAACATGCTGTCGGATGGCTTCAGTGCTAACGTTACACCCTCTTACTCCCTACGGGGCCACATTCCTAGCAGGAACATTGCTGTGTACCTGTGGTCACACCTACACAGTACTAACCTGCACTCTATATGTCCTAGGACACTGGCCCTTTGTCACCCTACAAAATTCCAGGCTGTGATGTCCACAGACCTCTGAATGACATGTCTCCCCACTGGGACACCATATTCATTAATAGCCTTGTACCAGACATTGTGGACCCTGACTGGCACACAGCGACCATTACACTCCACACAGCTGGCACCACAATGCACGACTGGGACTATTGCCCTACACACCTCACTGGACTGTTCTGCACAGCTACAGGGCACATCATCATGGACATCATTCACTGAGTCTTTGTTGTACTCCAGTCCTTTGATGCCAGCTGGGTTGGTCTTGTTGGGGCCACAGCATGCCCCTACACCTGTTTAACACCTTTCATACAGTCGCCAGAGTAGTTGATGATGACACGGGGGTCCACACAGCCTACATTGTCCTCTTGCTGCCTTTCAGCACCGTTCTCCATTCTGGAATTGACAACATACACATCCACCTGCACATCAACACATATGTCTCAGGATGTTATGCAAAGTGGATAATGGACGGGACACACACACTGAGGGTGCCATACCATATCACATACTGCATTCCAGTTACACTTGCCATCCGACAGTCCTCAGTCATGGGGCCCTCATGTTTGGTATATGCTTCCCTGAGGTACAGGCTACTACTGAGGGGACTTCCCTGCCTAGCTTTACAGACCACTGCATACCAAGCACCATTGTTGATCCACCAGCTGATACAGACCCCATCCATATGAGTGTCACTGTGACAGATACCTGATATGAGCATCATGGCCTCAACCTGCATGACACTTGGTATGAACATCACCTTTGCAGTACACCATCCACCCACTGGTTATCACATAGGTGTTAGTCCCCTACATACATGTCGCATTGTATGTGTTCGTACTACACAGGTATGTCGCACACACTCCTGTGATTACCATAGTGCCACCGTGGCGTGGATATCCTTCTACGTGTCCACACTTGTCTGTACTGGGTGTGTAGCTGGTACATAGGCACCCATTGTACCTCTGAACACCGGACTTATACACACATCCATGGGTAAAACACCCTGCTTAGGGTGTACCTTACACAACAGCTACAGCGTTACATAACTCAACATTAAAACGCCATGACGTTTATTGAGCTACAACGGTTAAAGTTTGCTGCTGTAGTACAGACACCACGTCTGTACACATTTGCGGGCTACATACTCAGGGGTGACCTCTGCTACAAACACAGGACCCATGTCTGCAAATATGTTAATGGGTATACTCCGCATACGCGACATAGACAATAGCCACTGTGAGCATGATGCTCATGGATATGTGCACACACGCGACAGTGTGTGGGATGTGCTTGGGGGTTGCATTCCCAGACTGGACACTCACCATGCTTTGGGACAAGATTCCTATGTACATCACACATGGACAGTCAGTAGCTGTGTTCATGTGATACCTCACTTGGTAGATGGTGGACACATGTTCGCCAGGGATCACTGCAGTGGCTGTACTGTGCAGAGATGCAGGTTACACATGGCTCTTCTGTTCACAGGACACTACCCTAGAGAGGTGCCACTGTTGTGCACACTGTAGTTGTTGTTACACATACACTTGCTAGACTGCATGGTACCCCACTATGAACCTGTGGAGCTATTACATGTCCTTTGTGCATGGTTACTGGAATAGACCTTCCATTTAGATTAGCTGTCACTCTATTACAATGTCCCGTGACTACAGGCCATATGTATCCTGTTACTGTACACGCCAATCATGTTCTTGTTTGTCTGTCACGTCTCTTCTGCTACTCTAGTCTGGGAGTAATGTTTGCATCCTTTGCAAATGCACAGAGTGTATTACATTATTTATTTCATCATAACTGTTTATACATAAATTAATTACATACTATTCACACCACTATATGATATCTTTGGTATGCATCATATGCCTGCTCTCCTGTGTAGCATATCTGACATATCAATCTACTTTACTATACATTACACATATGTTACATGGTATCCCATAATTCAAAGCATACTTGCACAGCGGGACCACCTTAGACATGTCATTGATGTTATATGCCCATACACATGCGTACTGTTACAGTATATCCACATATACTATCCCCTGCTATGGCACGTACTTGTTGGACATACCCTGCCACTGCCGGCGGGTTGCATGACATTGTTCTGTTTAAAGCCGTCATGTTGCATCCCTTGTGGTGTCTATGCTGTTTACCTTGTGGCCCACTGCTGGGTGCACAACTTCTGCAAGCGTTAGTACGATCAGCAAGACATCACTACATAAATACCATTTCCCACTTTATGCATGGTGGACACTTTTAATTACTGCAAACCAGGCTATGCATACACTGACATAACTTAATACAGAACATACTATACATACAGGTACTGTTGTACATACCTTGATATCGTTATGGTATTTCGTCTTTATCTCGCTGTTCTGTATCACTCTTTGAACTTTTATTCAGTATGAGCATACATTTGCATATCTGGCAAGTCATCCTTATATACGTCGATACCTGCAACATGTGGTTTACTGTCACCAATTGGTGTTCCAGTGTGACTAATTACGTGCACTTCAGCTGTGCAGCTACTCCATTCGCCAATTACGCAGCAACAGTGGGGTATGATTGAATTCTCCACTTGGGCGTTGGCCATTTGCCCTGCCTTCGGGGAGATGGCCTGTATTGTGTTTTGTTATGTGTAATTACAACTGCTATGTGCAGAGCCAAGTGTATTTCGGAGTCATGTCCCCCGTGGATTGTGTGTGACGGCTTGAGTATGTGGTTCTACCTGTGACTGTACCTGTCATCCCACCCGTCTGATAATGGACTATTGCAAACACCTGTAACATCGCCGTTTGTTCCGTTATACGACGGATTCAATTTTGCATGGCACCTTTAAATGTGTCTCTCACAAGGTATGTTAATGGTTCAGCAGATGTAATTGACTAACTGGATGTTTGTGCTGTGCTTACGGTCTGTATTGCTATTGTTTCCAGTGTGGGGGATGTAGACGGGTGTACTTAGGATATACGGTTTTGTGGGGCTTGCATTTCTACGTAGTCCATATATATGTGTGTGGGCCCCTTCCCTAATTACAGTGCTATCACTTACCAGACGTCTGTTATGGAAATTTAGTTTGGGCCGTTGTTAATTGGTTTCTATATGGTATGCAGGTGAGGTTGATACTTCCATACCTCCGGATGTACAGTGATATGTGCAGGGATATTTCTAAATTACCGCTATCCCGTGTATGTGTGTCCCAGATATTTGCAGTCATTGCAGTAGTGTTGGTGTCAGACCCTCTGTGGCATGGCTTGCCACCTTTTCATATGACCATAGTTAGACACTTGCGGGTCACACAGTGGTGTTTACAGGCTGACATATAGCCACGGTCAGTACACAGGATAGCACATACTTTTATCCTCATTACATACCAATTGTTCTTGGACCTTGCCTACTTATCCGTTTGCATGTACCATTTCCATTTCTTACATACAGGCATGTATATTTCCTGCAACTATTGCATAATATTTGGGACATACTAATGTCCTAAACTCTCGGACAGTTGCCCTTTGTAATGTTTCATGTCAGGACACACATGCCCAGGGAGGGGCTGTCCCTCCCAATGTGGAACTGGTGTTTACCGCATGCCTACGGCTAGCTATACCCGCACCTACCGTTATCATCTACCTCCAAGTTGCCACCTACAGACACACGATGCGGACACACACACACACACATTACAGTCACATGGAAACACACATGGCACCCTCAACACACGCATACACAGGCTACATCACTCACAATCACAGTTTTACACGGTACCTACGTGGACTGCACCGCCGGCAGTGGTGACTACATGTCCTTACTATCGTCATATTGCTCGTGATTCTACTGTTCCACTACTGTGTTCTTTCTGTCTTTCAGCCTCCTGGTTATGCATGTCAGTGTGTGACACGTTCCATAGTTGGCAGTATCCTATTTATTTGTACCTCAAAGATGTTTTGAATGCCATTAACCTATCTATATATTTGCAGATGTCAGTGACTCCTTATATATTGACATATATCACACTATCACCCTTTCTATCTGTATTATATATATATATATATATATATATATATATATGTATATATATATCTATATATATATATATATATATATATATATATATATATATATATATATATGAACCAAACAAATCCCAGAACTGGCTGAAGGTATAGTCCACAAATAAAATGAACAAAGTTAGGCAAAAACGATCAAATAACAGCCAAAAACTGCCAAATATAAAGAGTCAAAAAATCCAGGTTTTAATCAATGTGAGCACTTTCACGGTTCACCCGCTTCATCAGACATACATAAAAATGGCATCACTTCCTTCATTAAATAGTTCAAATATGCATATGTCATATCCTGTTAAAATTTGTCATATATATACACATATTTATATCTCAGACAGGGGTGGTGACAGGCACGCTACGCCTTTCATTGTGTGTTTGTCGTTGTATACTGTGTTTCCTGGACTCCGCACGTTTGTGTCTGTACCTGTCACATTACACACCTGCCATGGGTTACGATTACCTCCCGTCCCACTTTGCGACATATTTGTGAACATAGCAAATGTCCTGCGACTGTGGGACAAACATATTCCCTATAGTTTATGTAATAGTTGCATACAACACTTATTCTGTATCTGACCCACATACATGTTACAGGACACGGAACACGTACCTGCGACCATTACTAGAAGAAGCTTTTTATCAATGCAAAACACTGATGTTCTGGTTTTCATACTGGCCGGGTGTATGTGTCGGCCTGCAGACATCTGGCGTATGTCCCACATTGGTCAATTGCAATGTGGCTACCCTGCTGTACGTACATCTTGGCTAGCAATAGTGTTGGGTGATTGTATACATGATTGCCTGTTCCGCTCCTGGCAGTGGTCATCTTACCCTTCAGAGCAGGCGCTATTTGTTCAGGGGTGACTAATGCTGGTTTCACCTGTTCTGTACACCACTGACCGTGATCTGTGCAGTGGTCGGTGAAGCTTAGCATTGTTTTGCGCATATCCGTATAGTCGTACTTAAACATCGCTTACCAGCTGTGGGCAACGCTTATTCCCACTAAAGTGTGCTACACATATTCTCATGACTTGCATCTGGAATGCATTACCCATGCTGTCGGGATTACGTTACATCCCTTGTGGGATGTGGGACCGGGAACATGCACGACAGTCACTGCATGTACCACTTGGACATCTGGGGGTTGTACATGTATTATGTCACTTTGTATGTGAAGTACACTACAGCAGTTACTCCACACTACACTCACATGGGTAACTATGTTAGTTTACAAATTAATGGGTCCAGTTAATGGTATGTCCATATGATGTTTACTGGCTGTACTCCGGCATTGGGTATGTATATCACAATTAGCTACACCCGCTAATGTGCTACACCTTCATATGACCGTGGATGCAGCATGCTGGGGTGACGAATGCCTGTCATGGGTATATCCCCTGCCTTGACACAACATCCATGATTACATTTTGTGGAGCCCCTCAGTAATGCAGCGGGGAATCCATACTGAGTGTGTGTAGGACAGTGTTTACACACATGTGCTCCCGTGATTGCCTCTGCTCCAGTAAGTGACAGTTGCTCACTCGATGTTGTGGCAACGGGAGTCACTGCTTGCCCCATTTGGTGTTTTGCCTCTGACAATCGGGCGTGTATCTGCCGATGTACCTGAGAACCTATACACACAGCACCGACAGATGCTGATAGGCGCATCTACTGTTCAGGTGTTGACATTTCCGTGTTCCAATGGCTGTTGCATGTACAATGTATGAGGGCTGCCTATGTAGGATTCCACAGTGGGCCACCTATACATCAAAATTTACAGGTGGTTGTGTTTGTGTGCTATCCATTTTACTGCGTGTGTGCAGGTGGAGAGGGGTGTCAGTCCGTAGGAGCCTACACTGTCAAGGTATGTGCTATACGTTCCCTCTTTGCCAAGGTGTAGGCATATTGGGCACACCTCCGTCTGCCTACTGGGGCTGGCACAGTGTGTCCGTGGTCTGGATCCCTCTGTGCCTGTGATGGCCTTGGCAATTGTGGTGGGCTGTTAGGCCCTCCCCCATTTTGACCCTACTGCAGCTGTTTCCGCAGGATCATATTATGTAGCATGGCACATATTATGAAGATGTGGGCACACGTGCCTGGAGAGTACTGCAAGGCTCCACCAGATGTGTCCAAGCATCAGAACCATGATTTCAGCATCCCGAACACATGCTCTATGATGATTCTGGTTTATGCGTGTGCCTCATTATGGCGTTCTTGCATTGGTGTGTGTGCATTTCTGATGGGGGTCATCATCCATGGCTCCAGTGCATAGCCAGCATCCCCCACAAGGTGGCCTTGTGGGATGTCCCCCCTGACAAATACCTGATACAGCTGTGAGGCATGCCAGATATGGGAGTCGTGGTAGCTTCCAGGGCTGCCAGCACACACATCCATGATAATGCCCTGGGCATTGCACACGACCTGGCAGTTGATGGAGTGGAATCCCTTGTGGTTTATGTAGCATCTACCATACTCACTGGGTGGTGACTTGATTTGTATCTGCGTGCAGTCTATCGCACCCGGTACCTCCGGGTAGTTTGTCACACACTAGAAGTGATGCATATTGCTGGCCAACTCCTCCTGAGTTCGGGAGAAGTACATATGCTCATTGGCATGTGGTAACATGGCATCCAGGAACTGGTGTAGTACCCTGGATGCCAATGCCTATGAGATCCTCATTATATCTCCAGTTGGCCTTTGAAAGGTACCTGTGGCTAGTATTCGCAAGCTTACACATACCTTCGTGTCAAACTGGGATGGGTTCCCCTCTGTTGTTTCTGGTTCTCAGGCATGGTCGGCACAGCTCTACTATTTGCTGTAAGATGTCCCTATCCACCCTGTAATGCTCTACTATCTCCAGATCATGTAGCCCCTGGTAGGTTACCCTTGGTCTGAACACTCTTCTCCTCCTCCGAGGCCTACGGTGGTTGTCGGCATCATCCTCCACAACACCGGTGGTCTGTAACACATGCTGATGAATCACAGCTATGGCAGCTCCCAACATGTACATTTTAAAAGTTCCCCATCTGTTTACACCTATGGTGCAGTGTTTGGGAATACACAGGTGTGTGTTGGGTGCTTTCACACTTTATACTGTTTTGCTTTGAACACTGATGATGTCATAGGGTGTGTATGTACAATCGTGGCTACAGGGTATCTTCTGTGTTTTATTCATGGAACCACTATTGTGCTGCCTTTGGTGTTGCATTACATTTGGCTGCCGTGAATTACCTCCTGCCCTTCCATTTACATTTGTGCATGTTACACCTACCATTTGCTGGCATGCATCCAGCAGCCTGCTTTCATTTGTACCTTCCTAGACCTGGCTTATCTTGCGTAATGTGTTCTATTGCCGGTCCACTGTGAGTTTGCTTTGCTCTGCTATGACAGTTCTCCTATCTTTGCATTCCAAGTCCTCCCCTCCTTTCTTTGCAATCCTCTGCCTCCCCTATCCTGTTTTGCAGGTTTCTGCATGCAGGCTTGTCTTCTGCCGTCGATTGGCCGCCGTGAGTTGATTGGTGTTAATTGCTCATTAGTACGCCAATTACCTTGCTTTGGCATTTCCTTCTTTTCTTCCCCTGACCTTCCTGTTTCTGCTATTGTTCGTGGCGCGTGCATCCGCTTGCCGGGTTTCGGGCACATTTTTATCCCTGTACACATGCGCTTTCGGGCACCATGTGTGCTGTCAGCTAAATGGTTCTATACCTTCCTCCCCACCCCTGTCCTGCAGCTTTGCTTAGCAATGGCCAGGCCAGATTTGCATAGCTCCAATGTGTTTACTGATATGGTTTCACACCCCTCTGCTGATGTCATGTATCACCTCTGATACACTCCTCGGTGTTATAGTGCTGTGCCGTCAGGTACGTCCTTAATCCAGTGGGACGTTTGCGGTTCAGTATTACCTGCCTCATTTTCATGGCATCGACTACTAATTCATAGTTACAGTGCTGAACACTGTTGCGGGCCCTTGGCAACCCTTGCGCCTTGCTTGTGGTGTACCATGCTTACCATTGTTAATTATGGTGAAATCCTGCTTTGTCTCACATTGTGATTTTCTGCCATTTGTATATATTTCCTTTGTATTCCTGTTTGCGCACACATACCCTGCGGTTGTAATGTGCGTTACTGTGGACATGACATTAAATGTTGTTTTTTAGGTGTTGTGCATCTTTTCTTGTGCCATTGGCTGTGTATTTGGCCATTGGCATATGTTAACTTTGTAATGCATGCGTCTGGTCTGCTTCCATAACTCTGATGTTCTGTTTGGGAAAATGTAAACCATATTTTTTGGTTTACATTTCCATGGGCTTGCGCTATGCCTGCACCACTTTGTGAATTGCTGTATGCCTTCATTAGCATGGTGCGATACTGCACATGGGGTGATTTGCATACCTATGCCAAGGGCTGCGTAGCTCTGGCATACGCCGGTAGTGCACATGGAATTGGTTCTTACCTGAATCGCTCGGTGGACATATTTGGCATTATACCGCCTACACTATGCCTGCGCCTGGCACAAGCTTCATGAATCCAGGGGTATATCTATATATATGCATGTCACTGATGTGTGCACATAGATAGAACTATGTATATATATATATATATATATATATATATATATATATATATATATATATATATATATATATATATACATGAATGCCAATATACATGAATGCCACAGTGGTACGGTGGTAGCATTGTTACCTCACAACAAGAGGTTCTCCCGTTCTATTCTCGGCTGGACTTAAGAGTGCCTTCTGTGTGGAGTCTGCATGTCCTCCCCACGGTTGGGTAGCATTTGAAAGACATGATGCGTAAATGGCCGTGCCTTTGTTGAAGGTTGAGCGTCAAGCTGGTACCTCAGCGTTTCATAAAAATCTACTGCCAATCATTAACAGACCAGAGTTCCACTGTGGCAACCCCTTACCGGGAGAAGCCGAACAACAGCAACATATATATATATATATATATATATATATATATATATATATATATATATATATATATATATATATATATATATATTTATATTGGGCGGCGCAGTGGTGCAGCGGTTAATGCTGTCACCTCACAGCAAGAGGTTCTCCGGTTCGATTCTCAGCTGGGGTACCTTCTGTGTGGAGTTTGCATGTTCTCCCTGCATTCACGTGGGTTTCCTCTGGGTACTCCGGTTTCCTCCCACATTCTAAAGACATGCTTCTGGAGATTTTTTCCCCGGGCCTCGCTGAAAACAGGATCTGTGGAACCTAGTCGGACTTTCCCGGTCAACAAATGTTAAATAAATATATATATATATATATATATATATATATATATATATATATATATATATATATATATATATATATATGCTGTAGTCATATATAATAAAAACATCTATGAGCATGTGTTGTGACACAGACTCATTCCAAATGGATAGAAGTGTACTCAAAACACATGCTGCTCTGGTATTATAACTATTAATATAAACCTAATTCCCCATAGAAGCTATGGTTGATGTGTATATGGAGACTGGTGTGGGGGAGGACTGCTGGCTAATGGAATATGCATCAAAGAGGGCCTGTGTGGGATGTTCAATACGTGAACCAAAGGGGTACCCATGGAGTATGGGCACAATGTAAAAAGGACACAAAACAAGAACCATTCTCATCCATAATACAACCTGTCAGGTCATATTGCAAATTAACTTCAACAAACATATGAACATTAACAGGTATCATACATATGTACACCAACTGACTTACACATTTGTCTGCAGTAGTGAGGAATGGCTATAGTACACTGTACATAGTAAACACCATAAAAGTTGTACATATCTCAGATGCCTCAGTGGTAAAGCCAGTGACTGTGGTGTTCATGGTCCCAGTTTCAAGACCTGCAAGGACTGTTACGTCATTCTGAGGTCCCGAATAAGGGATGTTGGATGCAGGTTATTAATGCACTTTTAAGCACATGTAAGCGGGTTATTGCACCGGTAAGTGGTGCTTAAGCATGACTACATGGGTAAGAGCCACACAGGTTTAACCTTTGCTAAACATCATGCAGATCATGGGCAAAGCCGCCCACAACCACTGAAATGTGCGTTATTCACCCTTGTACTACCAGTGCCTGATCTGAGAGGTAAAATGACCACTGCCAGGATTAGAACACGCAACCATGTACACAATCACCTACCACTAAGCTACCTGAGATGTACCAATAGTAGTTGTGCATTGTAACAGGTTAAAACACAAAAGGGAGGATTGTGTGGAAATAGGACAAACTGCCATGTACCCAATGAAAGGTGTATGCTAAATATACACACACACATATATATATATATATATATATATATATATATATATATATATATATATATATATATATATATATATATATATATATATATATATATATATATATATATATATATATATATATATATACATATTATATATATATATATATATATATATATGTGTGTGTGTGTGTGTGTGTATATGTAAATCAACATATATATATATTAATATATATATATATATATATATATATATATAGAGAGAGAGAGAGAGAGAGAGATATCGAGGGAGAGAGATAGAGATATGTCAAAATATAGGGATATACATATATATGTAGATATATAGATAGGTTAACAACATCTACACAGCCATGGAGGTACATATAAATAGGATAACTACCAAATACTGAATGCTTTACATAACGACATGCATAATCACGAGGCTTAAAGACCGAAAGGCCACAGTACCGAAATACCAGAAGCGCGAGTTCTACAATCCCGATGTTAATGGGCATTTGGTTAGTGCTTCTGGTGTTGCAGTTCAGGTAGGTTACTGTGTGTAAGTGTGTTTCTGAGGGCTGTAGTGTGTGAAAGTGTGTGCTCTGAGTGTGAATTGTGTTTCTGAGGGACTGTAATGTGTGGGTGTGGGTTTGCTTTGTGTCTGTTTGTGCTATCTCCGAGGTAGAATATTAAAGTAGGGGTGGTGTGGGGTGTGCAGACACCAACATGGGGGGTGTAGGAGGGCATGCCCACCTGCTCATACGTAGTGTAGGATGGTTTGTTTGGATGTGATGGGTAGCAGTGTGGCTGTGTGTGCGTGTGCGAGTTCTGTGTTTGTGTTACTTTCACGAGTTTGACTGTCACGAGTTTGAGTGTTCAGTATTTTGGGGTTTGGGAGTCTGGGCCCAATACTGTGGGCATAGGAATTGTGTGTGTTTGGGATTCCATAAGTATCCCGTATACAGCAGTTGAAGTGTTCAAATATGAGTATAACATGGACCATAGAAATCACACATTCCGCCATGACCGAATGTTATCAACAAAGGATATGGAGAGTATATGCCTATACACTATTACAAAATGTGTTATGGACATGAGCCAAAGATAGGGTTACCACCTGTCCCACTTTGCGAGGGACAGTCCCTCTTTGTGCGGTTGTGTCCTGACCAAATTGAGTAAAAATGCCAAATGTCTCGAGATTGTAGGACATAATTATGTCCCATATTTAATGTAATAGTTGCATAAAATAGTAATTTCTGTATCTAAAATACCTACATGTTACAAGAAACAGGATAATCAACTAAATTGCTACAAGAATAAGCTTTTATTTAGGCATAAATGTAAAGTTCTATCCTTTGTACTGACCGTGGGTTTGTGTCAGCCTGTAAAATCTGGTGTGTGTTCCGAAAATGTCCCACTATGGCCATTTGAAAAGGTGGCAAATCTAGCCAAAGAGGATCACTCACCAACACAACTCCAATGAGTGCAAATATCTGTGACAGAAATACAAGACACAGCTTTCATGTAGCAACACTTTATTACATTCCGATGTATTTCCGAAGGGATTGAAGGACTAACATCAACTGCATGCTATACAGGAACCAATTAACAATGCCTTAATGAATCAGCCTGCAATTACCATAGTATTAGTCCACTAAAGGATAGGTGTTCAAATAGGGAAGGAACCCTCACACACATATTGAATATGTATAAATGCAGTTCCTACACACCTGCATCTGCTATGTACACCCACCAACATCTCCCCCACACCCGAAACAATTACAATACATACTGTAATAACATCACAAACATTCACTCACTGTATGACATCAAAAGAAGCCTTAACATACCTTATCAGAGACACACTAACATTGCCCTATGTGAAATAGTTGCTGTTATACAATGTAACAGCTGATGATATTACAGGGTTTGTTTGCACTAATCCCATTTCAAACGGCTGTGCGTACACCAGGAAGTGTTATCAATTACTGATTAACAGCACAGTATGATACACATCTACATAAAACCAAAGATGTCTGGTGAGCATACTGTAAACCACCTAACATTTTATGCATAGCCATACAGCCTTGAGCTGCTCAAACATCCTTGGCAGACTGAAACATCTGCAGATGTATCAGGTACAAACAAACCCTGCATAAGTAGCAATGTTCAGAAATATAACAGCTGTACTCACATGTAGAACTACATCATCTAGCCATTACACACAATCCACAGGAGTCATGAAGCTAATATATCTCTGTGTGTCTCCATATAGCTGTTGCAATACATCACAAAGAACACATCCAGACCGTCTTCCTCGAAAGTAAGGCAAAGGGACACCACCCAAGTGGAGTATTCAATTATACACCACTGTTGCCATGGTATTGGCTAATGGAGTAGCTGCACAGCTGATGTGCATGTAATCAGCTACTTTGGAACACCAATTGGTGGTCAGGATAGCACATGTTACCGATATTTAACTATAAAAGGATGGCTTGTCACACACTCAAGCTATCTGTATATACCAGCAGAATGTTACAAAAAAGATTGAAACACAAACTGAATAAGATTGAAATTACCGTCAACGACACCTCGGGTTACTAGTAAGGTATGTAGAACACTCAGTATGTCTGTGTATGTAGTACCTATTCTGTAATAATTAAAGTGTATGCAATGCATATAGTGGAAACAGTTATCTTGTAGTGATGTATTGTTGAGCATAGTAAAGCTTGTAGTAATTATGTGTGTACAGCTGTAGGCCACAAGGCAAACACTCATACACCACAAGTGATGCTATATAAGGACTCTGAACACAAGAAATCCTCTCCAGCCACTGTCAGTGGCAGGGTTGGTCCAACAAGTACGTACCATAACAGGGGATAGTATATGTTGATATACTGTAAGGGTAGGCATATGTATGGGTGTATTACTGAGAATAACATGTCAAAGGTGGGCCTACTGTGCAATTATGATTCGCATTGTGAGATATTGTCCCAATAACTGTATAATGTACAGTATTGTAGGCAGATATGTATTACATTTTACATAGCAATACTGTTATGTTGGGCAAATATTAGTTATGTCTATTGGCATTTACAATACACAATAACAGGATACATATGACTTGTAGTCACCCGACAGTTTATCAGCATGATAGCAAAGTGAAGTGAAAGAGTTAGTTAACTATCCATGCACATAAGACATGTAATAGGTTCATTGGTTCATAGGTAGGTACTAGGCTGTCTGGCCAAGGGCATTTATAAGCCTAGCTAGAGTGTGTTGGCTTCCGCCACCTCCTCAGGTTAGTTCCCTGTGCCTCTGAACAGCAGAGCCATTAGTTCCCCTCTGTCCAGCAGAGCCACTACAGTGATCCCCAGGGTACATGTCTGTCTCCCATCCACCCATCAAGGTTTCTCTTGAAGAGTGCTAGTGAGGGTCCCTGCCTGATGTACATAGGAATCATGTTCCAAAGCATGGGGAGTGTCCGGGTCAGGAATCTATCCCTTCAGCACGTCCTAGTTATCATTCCAATTAGGTTTATATCCCTAGAGCATGTGGCTCTCAGGGAGTCAGGGGCTTTTGTTTAGGTGGAGCATATCCATCAATACTGTGTTGGACATGGGCCTTGTATGTCAAGCAGAGATCACCTCTGAGTACACGGTATGCAACCAAGTACAACTGGAGTTTCTTTAGTTGGGCTGCATAGGTCATCTGTTTGAGGTCAGTATTCCTCTTGGTGTGGTATTGTTGTGGTCTTGCAAGCTGTTGCAGTTGTCTTGTAAGGCACATCCCAAATGGGGTGTTGTATCCTTTAATGGGTCTAATAAGTCATGAGTAGAGAGGCACAATGGCCTCCTTTGTTCTGGATGCAAACCCATTTGAGATTGGGGGGGCCACTTAGAAGGATATCCTAACGACCTTGGCAATATGGTTATCAAAGGAGAGATTGCTATCTACTTGGGTTCCCAGATCCCTTATTGCCTTTTCTGTATGTAGGGGACTACCACCTATGTGGTAGTTGGTGGGTAATTAGTTTTATCCAAAGGTGATGACTATGCACTTTTTGGCATTCAACTTGAGGCCATGTTATAGACACCAGGTATCCGTGTCAGTGACACCTTTCTAGAGGGTGTCTGTATCAGTTGGGGAATCAATTATGGCCCCTAGTTTGCAGTCATCTGCAAACCTTTTCAGCCAAGGTCATCCTGTGCTTGAATGTACCTCACAGAAGTATGTACCGAACATGAGGGGTCCTAGGACTGAGCCCTGGGGGAACGCCACTTGTAACTGGTTTACAGTCGGACCTAGGGTATGCAACTCTCACTGTATGTGTTCTGTCCATCAGCCACTTTGCAAAACATCTCATGACATAGGGGTTAATGTGCAGGTAGATTGGTATGTCGATAATACCAGAATAGGGAATGGTGTTGAAAGCCTTTGAGAGATCAAGGTAGGCTGTGTGGACTCCTTTACCCTCATTTAATGCCTTGGTAACTGTCTCAAAGAAGTCCACCAGGTTTAGGAGGCATGGTCTGGCCTTAACAAAGCCAAACTGGGTGGGGTCAAAGGTCTGGAGGTAACCAATTTCTCTGTGAATGAGATCCATAAAGATGTGCTCCATAGCCTTGCAGAATAGGCTAGTCAGGCTTATAGGGCAATAGTTCCCATGGTCCACTGTGGCGCCACCTTTGTGGAGTGAGATAGCTGTTGCTGTGCACTGTTCAGGGGGCACAAAGCCTGATGAGAGGCTATTATTGAACATGGTGCTTAAGTAGGTAGCCAGTTCATTCTGAAGTTCATGTAAAATGGAGCCTGGGATGTTGTACGGTCCCATGGATGCTGTGTTTTTGACTTTAGAGAGTGCAGCATTTACCTGCAACGTTGTGATTATAGGGGACTCTGCATTGTTCCTGTATAGATATGGGTCCTTTAGGGGGTGAGAGGGGGTAAAGTTAGCACTGAACCTATCTGCCAGGATGTTGCCAATATCAGTCAGTTTTGTAATGTCCGTGCCTTAGTGCTGTAAGTCAGAGCAGATGTGGGAGTTGCCACTGAGACTAGTGACATACCTATAAAATGCTTTGTGGTTGTCCTTGGAATTAGTGGTGGTTATGTTTATGTAGCTAGCTTTGGAGGATCTTATAAGGGATCTCAGATTCTTACTGAGGCTGACCAGGGAGCTCCTCCACTCATGGGATTGTACTCTCTTTTGCAACAGTTTCTTCCTTCTGTTGTACAGTTTGTTTATGGCAGGAAACCACCAGACTGACTTCCTTTTTTTGGAGGATAGCATCTTGGTTCTGTTTAGGATAGCACGATCCATGCAGTCATGTAAGTGCTTATAAAATGCATTTGTGTAGGATTCAGCAGTTGTAACTGTATTGTCAATCTGCAAGGGTGTCATGACATTTACCACTTCTGTTTTAAGGTTCATAGGTTCATACTAGGCTATCTGCCCTAGGGCATTTATAAGCCTAGCCAGAGTGTGTTTGGCTTTCGCCACCCATTTTAAATTCATTTTGCTATGCCCTTTTTCGAGGTTAGTATACTGTGCCTCTGTCTAACAGTGACACAGAACTGATACCCAGGGTAAACCTACGATCTCCCATCCACTCATCAAGATTCCTCTTGAGGAGAGTCAATGAGGGACTCTGCCTAACCTGGACTGGGATTTTATTCCAGAGTGAAGGGAGCCTCTGGGTTATGAATCTGTCCCTCCAGCACGTCCTATTTATTTCAGTGCTGAGGTTCAAGTCTCCCAAGTGCGTAGCTCGATGGGATTTGGATTTTCTGAGGTGTAGCATGTCCATTAATTCCGGGTTGGACATGGCTTTATATGTCAGGCACAGATTGCCTCTGAGCAGGCGGTATGCCACTAAGTAGAGCTGGAGTTTCTTTAACCGGGCAGCATATGGCATCTGTTTGAGCCCTTTGATCCTCTTGGTGAGGTACTTTTGGGGTCTTTCCAGTTGCTGCAGGTGTCTGGTAAGGTACATCCCAAAAGGGGCATTGTACTCAATTATGGGCCTGATGAGGGATGAGTAAAGAGGCACGATGACCTCCCCTGATCTAGATGTGAATCCCTTCATGATTAGGTGGGCTATATAAAATGTTTTTCTAACCACTTTGGCCATGTGGTTGTCAAATGAGAGATTGCTATCAACTTGGGTACCCAGGTCCCTAATTACTTCTTGTGTACTTAATGGATTACCACCTATGTGGTAATTTGTGGACACTTTGTTTTTGCCAAAGGGGATGACTATACACTTTTTGGCATTTAGCTTGAGACCATGACTCTGGCACCAGTTGTTCATTTCTATGAGGCCCTTTTGGAGGATGCTTGTGTCGGCTGGAGAGTCGATTATGGCGCCCAGTTTGCAGTCATCTGCAAACTTGGTCAGCTACAGTCCTTCCGTGTTGGCCTGTACCTCCGAGAAATATATACCGAGCAAGAGAGGTCCCAGGACTGAGCCTTGTGGGATGCCACTTGTAATTGGTTTGGAGTCTGACGTGGCTCCAGCAATTCTAACCATGTGGGTTCTGTCCTTGAGCCAGTTTGCAACCCATCTAGTGACATAGGGGTTTATATTTAAGCTGGTGAGCTTATCTATAATGCCCGAGTGGGGTATTGTATCGAAGGCTTTTGCGAGGTCCAGGTAGGCTGTGTGGACCACCTTCCCCTCGTCAATGGTCTTAGTGACTGTTTCAAAGAGATCAACCAGGTTTAAGAGGCAGGATCTGCCCTTCACAAAGCCGAACTGGGTAGGATCCAGTGTCTGTAGGTCCCCAATATCTTTATTTATGAGGTCCATGACGATCCTTTCCATAGCTTTGCAGACCAAGCTAGTCAGGCTTATGGGGCGATAGTTTCCAGAATCCGTTGAGGCACCACCTTTGTGGAGAGGGACCACTGTTGCTGTATGCCACTCTTTGGGTACATATCCTGTAGTAAGGCTGAGGTTGAACAGTAGTTTTATGTTTGAGTTTAGCTCTTCTTGGTGTTCATGTAGGACGCAGCCTGGGACACCGTCTGGTCCCATTGATGCTGTGTTTTTTGCTTTGGAGAGGGCAGCTCTTACCTGAGCATCTGAGATGTCAGGGGGGCAGCACTCTGCTGGGATAGATATTTGCCCTTTTGGTGGGGAGGGGGGAGAAGTTTGCACTGAACCTGTCAGCTAGGATGTTGGCAATGTCTGTGGGTTCGGTGTATTTTTTTGTCATTTTGGACTAATCCTGAGCATATCTGGGTATTCCCACCCAGGTTCCTAACATAACTAAAGAAAGCCTTGTGATTATCCTTAGTGTCCTGTGCAATTTTTCTCTCAAAGCTGGCCTTAGATGATTTTATGAGTGCCCGTAGTTTTTTGCTAATACTGAACAGAGATACCTTCCCTTTATGGGATTTTGCTCTATCATGTAGTAGCTTCCTCCTTCTATTTATAGTTGGTTTATGGCTGGGGTCCACCAGACAGGACGTCTGCCTTTGGAGGATTGGGTCTTGGTTTTATTTGGGATTGCATGAGCCATGCATTCCTGAAGGTGTTCATAGAATGCGTTTATAAAGGATTCTGCGATCTGGGCAGTATTTTCCACAGGCCCGGGGACTTTGAAGGATTCCACCTTGGTTTTGAGGAGTGTGAAATTTGCTTTAGAGAAGTTTTTCACTGTGGTTTTCTGTGCAGGGGGTGGGGGTCAGAATGTGAATATCCAGTGAGATTAGTTTGTGGTCTGATCTTACCAGTGAGGGATACACTTCTGGTCTGGAGCATAGAGGCCCCATGTTGGTGATGATCAGGTCCAGTATGTTCTCCCCTCTTGTGGGAGTGATAGCAAGTTGTTCCATAGCATTTGAGTTTATAAATTCTAGGAACCTTTGGGCTAGGGTGTTGGAGCTAGAGTAATGCTCCCAGTCTATGTTTGGGTAGTTGAAGTCGCCCAGTATAATGGTGTTTGGAGAGACCTTCATGTTTTCCAGTGTTCTCAGGAAGGCCGAGTGGGGTTCCTGGGTTTGGGCGGGTGGTCTGTAGCAGGCTATAAACTGGAAGGCAGTTTTACCCACTGTTAGTTGCACAAGGATAGTTTCTGATGCTTTGTGCCACCAACCTGGAGGTGTGGGTATCTTTGACGAATATTGATACTCCCCCTCCTTTTGTGGTTCGGTCCAAGTTTTGGGGCCAAAAAGCATGGTATGAGGTATAACCTGGTAGTGCTGGGGTGCTCTCGGGAGCCTTAAACCAGGTTTCTTTTACTGCACAGATGTCGATGTTCTCCATGCTAAGGAGAGTTTAGAGTGCGTGCATCTTGAGGTTTAGACTTCTGGCATTGAGTAGCATTACTCTTAGTTTCTTATCCCCTTGTGATACCTATGGAGGTTGGTTTGTCTTTTGAGCCTTGCCTATAAATGGCACTATGGGGGTAGCAAGAGCCTTTGCCAATATCTGAAAGCAAATTGGTGACAGGTGCAAGCCGTCCCTAGCAAAGCATCGTGGCTTGTCGAGCATGTCATCCCAGGCTGACAGGCATTGGATCCCCTTTGAACGACACCAATACTTAAGCCAATTGTTGAAATTGATCATCTTGTCTTCATATTGTGGCATCATTCTTGATGAGGGTAAGATGCTACTCAAGGTCAGCGTCATACCGGCCTGGGCCACATGCTCAGGGAGCTCCTCTATGTCTCTTTTCATGTAGTCCAGGGAGGTACATCTCAGGTCATTCACACCAGCATGGACAATGACTGAGTCATATTTGTACTTGCCTTGGAGTGACTTGAGTGCTTGTGTTATGTGGCCGATCCTAGCATTCAACAGGCAGCTCACCATGACCTTCTCCTTGTTCAGCCTGGTGAGCTGGATGTCAGTGTGCCTGACGATAGAGTCACCTATTACAAGTGTATCAGGTGTGTTGTTTAGCCTTAAGGGCTGTGACTGTTCGGCACACTGGAACACCAAGAAGCCTGAAGTTGGCTTTGTAGAAATATTTTACTGTGGTTTCCTTAATGAGAGGTGGTGGTGGGATGTGGATATCAAGGATTATTAGCTTATGGTCAGATCAGACCAACAAGGAGTTGACCTCAGCTGTGGAACACCAGTCACACATGTTGGTAATGACTAGGTCTAGGATATTGTTGCCCCTGGTGGGGGTGTGGATAAGTTGATTCAGGCCATTGGAGTTTATGAATTCCAGAAAGTGTTGGGCTAATGAGTTGGTACACAAATAGTTATCCCAGTTAATGTTGGGGTAGTTGAAGTCACCCATTAGTAGGGTGTTTGGATGAACACTAATAATTTCCAGTAAATCAAGAAGGGAGGAGTGGGAATCCTGGGTGATGGTGGGGGAATCTGTAGCAAGCTACAATTTGGATTGCAGTTTTGCCCAGAGTTAGTTGCATTTGGATAGCCTCAGATGCATTGTGCTAAGCAACTAGCCTGGAGGTGTGGATATCCTTAATAAATATGGACACACCTCCGCCTTGGGTGTTCCGGTCCAGGTTACATGGCCGAAAAGTGTGGCATGAGTAATAGCCTGGTAGTGCAGGGGTGCTTTCTGGAGCCTTGAACCAGGTCCCAGTCACTGCACAGATATTGATGTGGTCCATTACAAGGATTGCCTCAAGTGAGTACATTTTGAGATTAAGACTTCAAGCACTGAGTAGCATTGCCATCAGTTTTTGCTTGCCACTTCCTGTTATGGTGGTGAATATGTTATTTGAACCTTGCCTAAAAAAAGCACTATAGGGGCAGCAAGAGGCTTAGCCAGTATCCAGAATCCCAGGGGGTGATAGGTGCAGGCCATCTGTGGCAAAGCATCGTGGTCTGTCAACCATGTCATCCCAAGCAAACAGATACTGGATACCCTTAGAATGACACCAGAAGCTTAGCCAATTGTTGAAGTCAATCATTTTGTTCTTGTACTGCAGTATCGTTCTGGGTGATGGCAGCATTCTACTCAGGGCTTGGGTCATACCTGCCTGGGCTACAAGATCATAGAGCTCTTCCATGTCTCTTTACATGTAGTCCAGGGAGTTACATCTCAGGTCAACCACACCAACATGGACAATGACAGAGTCATATTGTACTTGTTGTGGAGTGACCTGAGTGCATGGGTTATGTAGTGAATCCTGGTACCCGACAGGCAGCTGACAGTAACCATCTCCTTGTTTAGCCTGGTGAGTGGGACATCAGTGTGTCCAACTATAGAGTCACCTATAACTAGAGTTGTTGGGTACGTTGTTTTGACTTATTGGCTGTGGTTGAGTGGCACACTGAGTCTGTGGGCTATGTGTCATTGGGGTTGTGTTGGGGGATGGAGGCTACTTGGGTTTCTGCTTTGGAGGTCTCTGTTGCCTAGACAGGATATCACTGAGAGCCTCTGCAAATGCTTTTGTGTTACTATGTGTGGATTTTGGTGGTGGAGGTTTAATGAGACTATGTGATGAGTGTGGTGTGGTGCAAATGTTTACCTTCTCCACATGACTGTCAAGTTCAGTCTTGGTTGAAGAGAGCTTTACCTCCAGTTTGGCTAGATAAGTGCACCTCTCACAGGTTGTAGTGTTGGGAGG
The DNA here is from genome assembly GCF_019279795.1 of Protopterus annectens. Taxonomy (NCBI): domain Eukaryota; kingdom Metazoa; phylum Chordata; order Ceratodontiformes; family Protopteridae; genus Protopterus; species Protopterus annectens. The sequence continues at coordinate 192,987,631 of NC_056725.1, read as the reverse complement.
TAGGAGGAGAGGATTGTCTGTGCACATGAGGCAATTTCTACATTGCCTCAGGATGCCCATATTCATCAGATAGACAGGAGAGGACACTGGGAGCTGACCCTTTGACATACCTGAATATAAAACTATTTTCCTCTAGATAAGTGAGGAAAGTGAGTACAAGAGCTATTTTGCTCTAAGCAAGTGAGAAAAGTATGTAGAAACACTGTTTACCTCTAGTAATGAGGAAGACTGAGTGGTTTAGTAATTAGTAGCTTATTTAGTTCTTACATGTTCTGAACAAGTGCTGAGCATGAATAAGCAATCCAGATAGGGTCTTGGATAACATAAACCCACTGCCCCCCAACAGGTACACAATCATATATACATGTACACTACAGAGCCCCTGTAACCACAACTGTGCAGGTACAAACTGCACTCAGGCTGCATGGGACCTGTCCACATCCCAGGTAGTATCATACACATATGGCAAAACAATTTGCTCTCCACATACACATCATGTAAAACATAGCTTAATGTCAGGCTGTGTACACACTGAATGGTACACACCAACAGTTATCACAACCCACAAAGGGGGAGACACCACTGATAATGGGAGGTACTGCACTACTTCCCTGCTGAGTCTGGTCTGATCTGAAAAGCAATGAATCTTAAACAACTTATTTGATGTCAGCAGTACAGATGTAGATGACAGTAAGGTTGATTTCACACTGCATATCATAACCTTACCAGGCATAGGGCATCATCACCCATACTGTGTTCCACCTACACTCAGTATGTAACAGGAGTGTTCTGCAAGTGGACTGCTGGCAGAACCAAGACTACAGAAGGTGTCTGAATAATACATGTACATCACACCAGTGCCAGCTACAGTAAGACAGGGTTAATTCATTGTACTCCCCCTCATTGTAGACTATACTACACAGACTAACCAAAGGCATCTGCCTATTGAATTATTTGAATGACTATGACCTAGGAGCAATAGCTGACTCAGAGTGTTGTGGACAACATACAGAACAGGCTTTGTGGGTGAGGTGTGTGACATCTGGCCACAATCTGATAGCTGCATATTGCATTGTCACCACTATGTTAATAACCCTGTACCCATGAACTACCACCTAGGCAGCAGCCAACATAATGGATACTGTGAGTAAGGGATGCAGCTTGGGAGTTGTCTTTGCTGAGATAGTGACATCACCACACCTGTCAGGTAGTCGTAAGTGGCAACCTTAATCATGACAGGGTGCCATCCATGAATATAGAGATCATTGTTCAGCCATACTCATCACTCAAGTGACCAATATCAGATCACATATTACCTTTAAGGGGTATGGGCCATGTTCAGATGGCCGACATCAGCCTTCCCAATCCCCATCTCCACTATGTAGCATGATGCCTACCTTGAATAAAGCCATGTCCAACCCAGTGATGTTGGACATGCTACATGTACACATCCTGATCTCAAATACATACGTCATTGACATCCACCTTCCTAGTACAAGGATCACCACATGCTGGACAGATCCTTGTGCCATACACTTTACATACTCCTTCCATACTATGCATCCCTGTCCAGCAAAGCTGCACATTACCCCTCTTTCAGATATGGTGTGATGACCGCATGGTAAATGCATCATTAACCCTGTGGATCAGTTATGTGGCACTGCTTCACCTGGCCCCAGAAACCCACCTGTCGGCTACAGCTAGGTAACCTTACATTCTAAGCTCATACATGGCCCAGGGCATATAGCCTACCTAGTTGACATTGACCATACATGCTATAGTTGATAACCATCCCTGCAAATACCATCAGGCTAGCCAGTGTCCCATTTGTATCATATGTGCAACACATGTGATAAATGGCAGGATGTTGAACTGCTGTACAGTGCCGTGTAGATGTATATGGCAAAACACATACCTGTAAAACCTTCCATGAGCATGTCTGCTGGGTCACAGGTCATGTCCGTTAAGGCAGTGTAAGTCCTTATATGTGACATATACACAGCACCAAGGTTGACTGCATTAATGTGGACACATCCAGGCATCTGCTAGTAGGTAAGAACACCAGAACAGGCAAACAGACATGCCCACATCAAGACAGCATCCACATGGAGTATGAGCAATGTAATCAGGTGACATGCACACATATATGGTGATAATATCCAATCACCATTGAGTGTCACATGTGTGTGACACAAACATGTCAGTGGTGTCAGTGTCATGTAGATTTGCAAAGATAACTATTTAATCATAATAAATGTGATACATGTATGTTCAGCTGTAGCTCTGTGCATCTCTGAGTTACTGTGACCTGTCTCTATCATTATGTCTTCCAAGTATGCCACGTGCAAGGCTACCAGCTTATATATGCTTGGAGGATGAGGCCCTCATCCCGTACCTACATGACAGTTATGATGTCCTGTTAAGCCATGTGCCACAGGATGCACAGCAGCGGGATGCCCTGTGGCAGGAACTTGCAGGAGGGTTAATGATGTGGGTGGCCACAACCGCACATACCAGCAGGTGAGCAGACATTGTACAGACCTAATTAGATGGGTGAAACAGCATGCAAATGCAATCACCAGGGAATAAGGTGCAACAGGTGGTGGGCCACCAACCCAGCCCTAACTCACATGTACCGAGGAGCTACTGGCCAACCTGGGGACACCTGCAGAACAACTTCCACAAGCCTTAGCTGACATTGTGGAGGTGGGTGTCTCTCAACCACCGAGCCTGGAGTTGCCTGATAAGTCAGTACTGCACATATAACAACTTTATCCCATATAGTTACATGTGTCACTGTACAATATGTAATTTAACATCATATGCAAGGCATGTATACACACATGCCACATACTATAGTATGCTACTCTGTATATGCATACATGTGCATACTCCATAGTATAGTCTATTGTACTGGTGTATGTGATAACATGCACATTGCACCCTGTAGTTATCATACAGGCCTGAATATTGATCATACTGCTGTGTCACTCCTATTTAGGTACCTCTGGTGTTCCGCTAAGACAGCAGCCCATTGCAGGTGAGATTGTTATTATTTATCAGGCATGTTAATGCACAGATCTATCTGCCATGTGGCCATTTACCACATGTACACATACTGTATGGTCCTGTCACAATATACAGCTCGCATCTGAAATTCATCACAATGGCTACCCATGTGCAATACTTGCAAACTATGTGAAACACTGACATGAAACCTCACAAACTGTCATTGCCAGATGTGAGGACAGCTGTGCATACAATGGTAGAGGTGTTGTTCACTGTACGGACATGTACTACAGATCAGAACTACACATGTGGGGAATGCAAACAGTACTACACAGTGAGCTGGAGTATAGCCAGCCCACAGGATTCATAGGTGTGGATTATATCCCTGCTATGAATGTCACACAACGTAATGTGTTATCTGACATGTCCATGATATGTGGTGGGCTGGCTGCAACACTGCCTAACTATCCTGTAAAACCTAACCCACATACCAAACATACTACTCTTTGTCTACATAACCCTGTCGTCAGTGGAGTATATGACATCTATGGGTGTATGTCATATGGGACAACACAGACATGTGAAATATACACCCGTCACAACCATTTGGCCAACACATGTTCACACATGGCCATGGAGGATGGCCAGAGACATGAAGCAACACACACAGTAGACGTGATGTATTTGTGTGTACACCCTAACATACATTGGCTCCACATGGTCCAACTATGGCCTTTGTGTAATGGTTATATTGCAGATGTGGAACAGTAGACATCCTATAGGCCTGTACACAGCTTGTGTATAACATCCATCCACCACATAAGATGTGTTGAACATCTTGAGTGTGTCACGACATGACAGCAGTCACTTGTACAATATCCACATACTTACACAGACAACCACATGAGCCACAGATACAGTACATTCCCCTTGCTGGTGGCGGACATCACTGACATCCATGCTCCTCATGTGTGTGTGTGTGTGTGTGTGTGTGTGTGTGTGTGTGTGTGTGTGTGTGTGTGTGTCTGTGTGTGGTACACAGATCTCATGTGGGACATGGTGTACTGACAAGTTTACCATGTCTGGCCATAGTTGCCAGGCACAGCAGCAATATGGTTGCAGATGTGCAGGGGTGTCATCCGTATGCCCTTCTATTCCATAGTATATATGTATTGTGTATGAACACAGTCATGGCTATGAACTCTGTCTGTAACTCACACTGTATAGCAATAGAGACGCCTCATGATTCCCTGCAATGGCCATGCACATCAGCTACATGTGCAGTATATCTGTATGGCGGACAGACAACACTGCATTGGGGCACCATTACTCCACTGTATATGTGACAGGACACCATTGTGTTAAACATGCATGCATGTCATTGCACACATCAGCAGATCACATGTCATACTACATGTGATTGTCAAGGTCATATGGCATCAGGCAGGTGTACTGTTAACCTGTGCTGGTCTACATGGTGTAATACAAGGATGTATGCTAACTACTACTATGATTGTGTAATTTGCATGTCTTCTGCTATGACACATACATGCTGTTGTGTGCAACCCACTATTATTGTCTGAGCTGCATGCCATCTGTCATATCACATGCATGTTGCATGCCTTCTGTCATATCACATGCATGTTGGGTGCCATAGCGTGTGTCTGTGTGTGCATGTCTGTGTGTGTGTCTGTTGCCTGTGTGTGTGTCTTTGTATGTGTCTGTCTATTGTATAGATTGTAATGTACAGTTTTTGTCTGCCCCTCACAGGTGATGTAGTCGCTTTCCCCTCCTGCGGTCCATTTATGTTAGTGTCCCCACAGTCTCTAACAGTGATTATGAAGATATGATTGAGGCACAGGCAGGGTTGTCAGCGGCTGAATCTGTGCCATTGGTTGCCATTCCACCTATATCCCCCTCATCCCCGCCCACAGTTCAGTTTTCATGCCAACACATACCCCATCACCAGTGGCCATAGAAGAAGGACAGTTGACGTGTGGTAGCTTGGAACAGGAAAGTGTGGAGGCTATGGAAGGTGTGCTTGCACACCATGTTGTTAGCCAACTGACTGGTGATGCCCCACACAGGCATGTGGCCAGTGCTACTCGTAGGAGGACCTCTGGCTGACATGCCCCTGCAAGACAGAGCGCAGCAGCTGGTGTCACCAGATGCATGTTTCAGGCTGTAATGGCGGTACAAGCACATGCTGGATGGCAAAACAGAGAAGGGTAGAGGCATCAGAGGGCTGCTATCCTTTCTTTAAACAACAACATCCAGGCAATGGCAAATGCTCAACAGCAGATTGCTTAAGTTTTGGATAGACGATTGGGTGACATGGTTGGAATGCTTGACCATGGCATAACATTCCGCGAGCATGAGCTGTCTGTGCTGGAACATCTGGTAGTAGTGAAGCATTGGGCACATGGACGTAGGCCAACTACATCACCTGGTGTTGGTCTATGTGAATGAGCTACCTCATATGCCTGCTCCCATAGTGGCATTAGCAGCAGCAGTGCAGCTGGTGCTGTCCACACCAGGACACAACAGGCCACGTACATGTTGTCCTGGATGGTCCGAATAAGGACACGGTTCCAGTGGACATGTGTCATCAGACAGTACCCAGTCTGCACCTCTGCCTGGTAGTGCCCATGTAACCCCTGGCAGCCACAGGTCACGTGGCCGTGGCCGGACACCGTCAGCTGTAAAACCTGGCCTGTACATTCTGGAGCTGTCAATAATACCCCTGTGTAAGCCAGACACATGCCAGAACTATGTGCATACATACACGCACACATAGGAAACATATGTAGGGCACTGCAGCACACACATGCATAACATCCACACATGGCTAATTAGATCAAAAGCCCTAACCCACACACATGATGTCATCCAATGGTGCAGCCTAGGCCTCTGGCAAACATTATCACCCTGTGCATATGATGATGCCTGTGCTGCATCCCTGTCATCCACACCATCGTTGTAAAGACATGCTCATATGGTCTGATGCACAGGGTGAACAGACTAGGAAGATAAGTGTAGATTACAATTGTTGTGTACTACTGACAGGCAGCAGACATACCATGTAGTACAGGTTTAGAATGCATTTTGTACTGTTAACAGTATGTGTCTTGTGTAACAACAGTAACTGCATGTTAGTCATGATGTTCTGCTTTCCTTCTTTAGGTCTAATTGCATGTTCCGGTGAGTGTCAGTGTTTGCAGTCTCATATGTAAATGTGGACTACTCACAGGTATGTATGAAATACCAGCATGCACTTTGTAGCTTCCACATCACAGTTAGAAAGGCTGACATTCCAAACATGTCTACAGATCTACTGAGCATGATAGCTGTGTATTAAGCTACTGTGGCTAGAGACATGACATCCATACTGGGTGACATCACAGGTACAGTTACATGGAGTGGGGAGTTAAGAGAGCGGTCTAGCTGATGACAAGGGTGAAGGCCAGTGGAAAGCATGATGCCTCATTGAGAAGCAGTAATACACATTCCCATGACAGGATGCGAACACACAACTACACCCACACACTCAGGTATTCCCACACATGTATTCAGAGACACAGTAACACACCTACACACTCATGGATTCACCGACACTATAACACACACACACACACACACACACACACACACACACACACACACGCACGCATGCACACACACACACACACACACACACACACACACACACACACACACACACACACACACACACACACACACTGTGGCATTCACTATTGAATACACCTATGTCACGCACATACAGATAGCTCACATGTGTGAGATAAACACCCCTGCCTATGTCCTGCTTTCTACGTTGCAGTCTGTACAGATATCTATAACAGTGTACAGGAGAGTGAGTAACAATTGGGATGTATTCCCCACCATACGTGACATATATGGACACACATGCAAACACACATGCCAGTACTGTGAATCGAACACCTGCTATCTCATGATACGTATGACAGACTTACAGCAGTATTGCACACATTACAAAGTGTACTGATGCTTCCTTTGGCAACTGTGCTGATATATGCACACGGGAGGTCTTAACTTTTACAGGTGTCAAGTGATTTACCTTCGGTGTCACCCTGACCACTGTCTAGGTTGTGTGTGTTCCCCTTCAATTAACAGAACCATAGCTTCATGGTTACACAGGTTATTGTAGGACTGCTTGTGACACACCTGTAAGCTGTCCTCAGCAAACATCCATCTGTAAGGATGCCCCACCATTTAGTTATGTCTACACATCTGTCCATACCTGAAGTACATCTTACCGTACTTTCAGCATATTACCATATACAGTTGGCAATGATGATGCTGTATTGCAACTGCATGATGTAGTAAGACACACGTCACCTGCAAACATCAGCAACTGCACACGCATGGTATCTGAATGCACACAACTGCATGTACATGTGTGTAGATCCTGCATTCCTATCATTTGGCCATGTCTGTAGGCATTGCAGTTGGTGGACATGTGTAATGACATACATGATATATGGACTGGTGTATGATATGATAGGTGACACGGGTGACCAGTACAGACGGAATGTTAATTCTGTCAACATTGATATCACACCTTATGTACTGTTAGCATTCAGCAGCCATGGACCTACCTTCCATGTGCATGTGTGTAATTGCTGTAGCCACCTGTCTACACAAAGGACAACAACAGTTATGCTATTTACATATATGTTATATGTGTGTGGCATGTACATACCCAGGGCAGGTACATGTATGTCATATCCAAACATGAGGGTGTTCACTGGTGTACAGCAACAGTCATCTGTTAATGCTGTAAATAACTGAGGGCCCCTGGTATGTGTACAGCTGACCTGGTTACAAACAGTGGTATCATTGCATTGCATAACACATGATGCAACTGTGTCAGTACATGGGTGTTCTGCACAGTTGATGTAGAGCTAAGTACAGTCCACTGGTCAAAGGTCACATGGTGTTGTATTATTATATGCATGGATGTGTGTTGGTGGTCCGAGGGCATGGTGGTGTCTGAGGGTTACATCCTAGAATGCAGCTTTTGACATTGTGACCTGCACCTGACTCATCTAGGATGCCTTTTGTGGAAGTACTGGTCAGTACATGAAAATGCCCTTTATGTATGCGGGGACACCACCACCTGGGGTGGTCCGTACCTGTGTTATGGCCCATATGTCTGGTTCTGAGGTATATGGTGGTAGTACTATTGTGCATTACAGAGCCTTCAGCCAGGTGATCTTCACTGCACAGATGTCAGTATTTCCCATTGTTGGATCTACAGTGAGCAGCTGTGATTACGAACACTACACATCTAGCACTGGTTAGCATAAGCATACAATGCAGTTGTCATCTAGGTGTCAGGGAGTTATCCTGAGTTTAGGACATTCGACTTTGAATGGCACTATATGGGCAAATGCGACCTAGGTAATATCCCGACTCCCTTGAATCATGGATGCATGTGATATGTGACTAAGGCCTGTCTACTTTCAGTCATGTCATCCCAGAATGACCAACACTGGACAACCTCATACTTACAGTGGGACATTGGCTCATTGTGTTGGTCAAGCAGTTGCCACTCCTAGCAAGATATCACTGGGAGTGGTAGTATTGTGCTTGGTATAGAATGGGACATCTAAGGTGATGGACAGCAGCAGACATTGTATAGAAGACCAGTGTCAGATATATGCAGTGCAGCGTTCCTGCTAACAATGACAACTACTAACACCGGAGTCCATTACAATGTGTTGTTTACGTCTAACTGTAATAGCATGGCCACTGCGGCCTTCCGTGTTTAGAATCAAAGTGCATCCAAAACAGCCCTGTGCTACTAAGTGTGTGAGCATGCCCAGTATAACCTTGTGTAGATGGACGCATAGTGCATTCTGAACAGCCGTGTGCTACTAAGTGTGTGAGCATGCCCAGTGACACCTTGTGTCGGTTATGTGCCTCTATGTGTATGGGCATGGCCATTATAACCCTGTATAGCCATAGTAGTCATCCATTCCACAGATGGCCATACTCCACTTCAGGATGGACTCCTACTTTAAACACACAGGTACACAGGTATGTACATCTTAACTGCCAGAATCTCAGTTGATGTCCACATTCCTAGAAGGTCATAATGACAGCCTTGAAAGGTGTAGTCTCTGCGGCGTGACTCATAACTATGTAGTATTATAATTGTGATTTGTAAATAGGCAGGTGTTTTGATTCCACCACTGACGTGTGTGTATCTCCTTCTGCCTGGAGACAGAAAACTGCTTTTAGCTTGCTCACTCTCCATACAATTCCTGTAGCCAACACACTGCATAATGCTGTAGTGTGATAAGATAGTTAAGTTGCTGTTCTAATCCCAGACATGCCAACTGTGGGTGTTTGTGTGTGTGTGTGTCTGTGTTTGTGTGTGTGTGTGTGTGTGTGTGTGTGTGTGTGTGTGTGTGTGTGTGTGTGTCTCCATCTACCTGCAGACAGAATAATGCTTTTAGACTGCTCACACTCCATACAATTACTATAGCCAACTTTGGCAATGCTGATGATGTCACCCACCTAGCAATACACCTCTGGGAGTGCTGTAACCCAGTAATCCTGGTAGTGCATTCTGTAATTGCATAATGCTGTAGTGTTTAAGGTAGTTAGCTTGCTGTTCTAATCCCGAACATGCCAACTGTGTGTGTGTCTCCATCTGCCTGGGGACAGATTAATGCTTTTAGACTGCTCACACTGCATGCAATTCCTATAGCCAACTTTGGCAATGCTGATGTCATCCATCTAGAAATACACCTCTTGGAATACTGTGACCCAGTAATCTCGGTAGCGCATTCTATAACTGCATAATGCTGTAGTGTGATAAGGTAGCTAGGTCACTGTTCTAATCCCACACATGCCAACTGTTTGTGTGAGTGGGATCGCCTGCATGAAACAAGTGCAGTGCTTTGTAGAGTATGCGCTCTCTGTACATTTCACATGTCCACCTTTGTCAATCCTGCTGTTGTCACCCAGCTAGGAATATACCTGTAGGAGTGCTGTAGTCCATGCCCTTAATGCGTCTTGCTGCAGTCTGATATGATAGGTAAGGGGTTCAAATACAGGGCATGGGAAGTGTGTGTGTTTGGCTGTCAGAGCCTGTGTAGAGGTGGCTGTGAGTGTCTAACCACTGGACATCTTGGGGCATGAATTTTGTAGTTTCCCTATATGGTGTCCTTTGTATCACACATTGGCCACCTCACAAGGAGTACAGATGTCAGTCAGTCATGGGACTGTGTTGGCAAGCCATACCCCTACATCTGACAAAAGGCCTGGTGAGCAAAGTATGCTACTCTACTAGTACCCGGTATATGTCCTGCACCCATGTGCCATACACAAACACACTTGCCTAGGATATCCTGCTATGTTGCTAGTACCATGCACATTGATGACAGATAGTAGGCATGGTGTGAATGCAGTGGGCTGCAGAGGACATGGCACCCTGTACAGCGGTACAATAGGCACATAATTGTGGACAATGTGCCTTCACTATGTTTCCCACTGGATGCCTGCTATATATGTGGTGCAATCAAATGTGATCCACAGAGGCCATACAATGTCGTACACATGTGTCCTGTATTTACCAATGCCACTGACACCAGAGAATACCTGTATCATGCTATCAATGCAGGTGCAGGGTTGACCTGCTGACTATAATCAGGTTTCACCACACCAGGCCAGTATTGGCATATCAGGGGATAACAGTCTGTGTACACAACATGTGCCTGCCAAACCAGGTACACCTGTACATGTCACTATACAGTATTGTGGGACATGCACATCCCAGGCAATGTCCATGTGAAGGACTATCAAACACAGACATGGCATGCATTGCCATGGACAGCCATGTGTGCTACACCTAATGTATGTCTACTACTCCTGTTGCTGATGTTCTAACTCTCACATCACACATGTGTGAACAACATATGTTGATATTAATTAACAAACATGTTTATTTTTTTTTTTATTTTTTTATTTAAATTAACAAGTCTGTTTATTTTTTGTTGTTTTTTTTTTCCCTTTTACTGAAAATGGACATATATCCAGCTATACTAGCCAATCATAACAAATAACAATAAATAAATAAATAAAAATAAAAAATAAAATAAAATTGCAAAGCTATGGCCATACACATTGGTAACAGGATGTCAGGGCAGATCATGCAGTACCCATCTGTGTGGGACATTGCAGACACTACACCCCTGTACCGCACTGCACACTATTGTTGGGTGGTGCAATGCCAAGGTTTACCCCTTACCCAGCCTTGTACAGCCATTTTGCACAGCCAACCACTACACACCCATGAAGCAATGCATACATGCATGTCAGTATTAGCACCTTGTGTCTGCATATGGGTTATGATGCTCCCAACCACAGTCACTCCCAGTATAACCCTCATTGGCATACCAACAGAATTCAAACACTTTTGCATGCCCTAGCCCATAGAGCCTCAAGATATCCGCTGTGGGCCATGTAGTCCTGTGCATTACTGCAATGTGGCAAACTAAGTAGTTAGGTTGTGTATTTGTGGCCCTGGCAATGAGTGTCAATGCGAGTCCATCACAGTGCGTGGTTGTGGTGACAATGGCATCCATTCACATGGACAGCCATGTGTGCTACACCTAATGTATGTCTACTATATCCCTGTTGCAGATGTCTCTCACCTACACACATATGTTCTTACAGCACAGCAACATGTTGGCTTTGGGGCACATGTAGTAACTTAATGTCCATGTAATAGTAATGACTAGTCAGTCAGGGGTTTGACCCCTGTACTGTTAGGCATGTGGCAGACGATGGTTAGGGTTTATCTCCAAGACCTACTCTAGTGTACTTTGTCTGTCCCTCCCACACACTCTCTGGTGGATGTGGAGGTGTACACCTGCTCAGCAGCATTTGTATTGTAAGTGATGGACATGATAAGATGATGGCATCTGCATCTATTGCAGTCCTCCTCTAGCTGATTGCATGTGGAACAGCTGTGATGGTGTTCCCATAGCCATTTGCATGATAAACACAGTACACTATTTAGGAACATCATGTTGGTGTTTGGCCATGACAGTCACTGTGAGTGGTACCTGGATGTAGTGTTTTGAAACAGCATCACAGATGATATCTGGATGTCCCTCAAACATCATTCACAGTGGGAAATAGCCTAAAGACAGTAGGGTGATGTGCCACACATGACTACAGCATGTAAGTGTAGCTATGATGCATTGAGACTACTGCCTGTTTAACATGTTGTGTGTGGTCATGGCTATTCTGCATGTTTTAAAACAGACATGACAGTACTCTGTTCATGAGGGACCACCATCTGTAGCGCCATCTGTGGACTGGTCAGTGTGTGGAGCCATTTGTTTCCTGTGTTACACACTGTACACACATCTGTGCACAGCAGGAGCATAGTGTGAAGATTGCAGACAGTACATTGTGATAGGGATGTGATACTGCCATCACATCCCTGACTGGACGTATGTCACATGAAACAATGGTATGACAGACACTGTCTGGGGTTCCCAGTTAAAACCCAATAATAGGCAACTGTTCATAGCTGCAGTCACACATCAAAAACGCATTGTACAGATGTTATGCAGTATATATGCATGTGTTGTGCTCCCTCTGCAAATGTATACCATTATTTGTGTTGGGTTGATGGCAATATCTATGTATACTGTTGTAGGTAGTCCTGAATGCTATTGTCTGTCACTGAGCCATATCTGTGTTTAAACTGCAACACCATAGGCTGTATGGGTTGGTAGGTCCCAGCAGAACCTCCTGTCCCACTTCAGCCGACCATGGCACTGGGCAACAGCACATCTGGGACCAGCCTTGCACCTCAACCTCTGTTGCCTCTGCACCACCTTCTGGTGGTACCACCACTGAGGATGGGGCATGTCACCCCTGGGAGCAGGGACAGACAGGAACATGTCTGCTGTCATGCGTTCCTGGATGTGATGTGTTGGGGGCACACTAAGGGGTTCTGAAGCCAGATATGCAAGCTCATGGGTGGTGTGTCACATTTACAGGGCGAGGCTGCCCCTCCTGGATAGCCCCCGGCATTGCCTCCTTTACAGCTGTTTTGGTGCAGTGGCAGCTGCCCATGGCTGGGGATCTCCATCCCACTGTTCCCATGGGCTTGTGAATGCCGAACACCCATCCCCGTCCGAGGTGTATCCCTGCATATGTGTCATTTACCGACCCTGTATGCTGTCTTGTTTTTGATCCTACCCTACCTATCCTCCATGGACATACCTACTCTCCTCTCCACACATCCCACTCTCACCCTACAGAAACATAAGGCCAATCCATACCTAGAACAACATCTGCCCTATACATAGCTGTCCATTTCACACACGTGCCCACTGGACACATGTAACCCTTGTAATATGCATCACAACATACTCCTGTTATCCTCACTCCTGTCCCTCAGGCGCACGATCCTGGTATGCACATCACTCCTAAATGGTCCAGGTACACGTGATGAGGATGACCCCACTGTACACACAACACTACCGGTCCATCTATGGTTACCCCATTTACCTTTATCATGATGATGATGTTGCACACAGCACTTTGCAAGAGTACTGTTCTCACATAATGATTAGACAGGTACTGTTCTGTTAATGTACATTACATGCACAGAGTGATGTATACGGCCAATGTACAACTGTTTGCATGTATGACTGACACATGTCTGTCTGAGGGAGTCCTGATAGGACAACACCACTACATAATACAGGCATCGCTGGTGATTCCCTTTTCATTCCTTTGTAATGGTTTGATGCCACACGGTATGTTCATAATATAACTCCATATAAGTATGTACCAATATGTTGGCCATACACACTCACATATACATCTACATGATGGGATACATTCCTATACTGTTGAATGACTGCACTGTATGATATGTTTGTGGTAATGTCTGTTGTCTGTATATCTGCCATAGCATATTGGTAAATCACATTAGCTATGTGTGCGGGATCCTGGTTCCGAGCCTTGCAGAGGCCGTTTATTTTGTTGCAGGGCAGAACAAGGCCATTGGATATGGAGGGAGTAAGGCACATTAAAGCAGTTGTGAGTGGGTGTGCATGGGTTTGCACAGTGTTAAGCAATGCTAACCTCTGGTTACAGTTTCTTACACTTAGTTAGCCACTACATTGCTTTACCAGTGCACGACTCGCATACTGGTATCCAAACAGGCTTACACCCGCTCGCTCCCGCACTTGCAAATGCAACAACACTGGTGCTTACATCGGACACTCATACCCCTGGGTGGCAGTGGGGACCACAATATTACCTTGTGATGCCTATTACATTGGCTTACATGCCTACAGTATCGGGAATGGCTGCCCATTATGTGTCAGCATGCTGTTAGGGTTACCAACTGTCCCACTTAGCGAGGGATAGTCCCTCTTTGGACAGTTGTGTCCTGACAAAATATATTAACAGTGGCAAATGTCCTGAGATAGTAGGGCATAATTATGTCCCATAGTTTATGTAATAGTTGCATAAAATAATTATTTCTATATCTAAAATACCTAAGTGTTACAAGAAACAGAATAAGCAACTAAACCGCTACAGGAATAAGCTTTTATTTAGGCAAAAAATTAAAGTTCTATCCTTTGTACTGACTGTGGGTATGTGTCAGCCTGTAGAATCTGATGTGTGTCCTGAGACTGTACCACTTTGCCCATTTGAAAAGGTGGCAACCCTAAATGCCATTCGACTGTACGGAATCAGCGGCCTGACCAGTGTTTTATTCATATTAATTGTGTGTTCCTCTTACAATCTGCAGCCATCTGGCTGACACATGGGAACCAAGATTCTTCAGTACAGAGAAGTAATTGAGTTTTGGGACCCACATCCGTTGGCCAAGTCATGCTACCACATACCTATTATAGGGTTGCCACCTTTGCAATTGCCCAATATGGGACTTATTTGTAGAAATGTCAGATTGTGCAGGGCAAAACATACCCACAGCCAGTACAAAGGAAAGGATGTCATTGTTATGCCTCAATTAAAGCTTATTCCTGTAGCATTATAGTTGCTTATTCTGTTTCTTATAACATTTAGGTGTTTCACATAAAAAATAATTGTTTTATGCAACTACTACAGACAATATAGGTAAATCTTTGTCCTAATATCTCAGGACATTTGCCATGTTTTCAATTATTTTGCAGGACACAACTGGCCTAAGAGGGACTGTGCCTTGCAAAGGTGGACAGGTGGTAACCATAACCTATTATTCTATCATCTTTCTAAGTTAGTCAGTGGAATATGCACTTTCTGTCACTATCAGACCTCTCATACGAATGGGGTAAAATGAACACTGAATCAGGGACACTGCATAACAACATCAGGGACACATTTAGAATTTCGGTACTATTAACCTAACACATTGACAGACCCAGAGCATATGTATTCATGCACATTGTCTGAGGTACATGCTATTTATGACTCTTAAATGCTGTTGTTATTCATTAAGTGTATTCCACCACCTTTCCTCGTAATATCACTAGTTCTGGGATGGTTTAGGTGGGACAGAGTTCGATTCTGAGCTATAATCAGGGACATCCCTGGTAATCAGGGACAGTTCAATGGTATATGTGTTCCGCCAATGGTTTATGGACTATCCAGTGGATGTGCTCTTAGGGGTTGAGAGGTATGGGCATCTGCTATGCCCACATCGGAATATTACTTACATCCATGGGGCGGTCCTAGTACAGCTCTGCCAGCCAACACCTGCACGCCTTGGGCCCATAATCTCATCCCCATAGTTCCCCTACCTGCCACACCTCTACAGCACTCATCCTTACTGTGGGCGCAGATGGGGTATTAACACACCACTACACACTGCCCACTCTCCCCATGTTGGGACACATGTAGGACGTCATGTCGACCCATGTGTTATCAGGCTTGCACAACCTACTGGTCTGTGTACATCTACAGCCTGGTTCTATAAATCATTATCGGGACTGACTCTGTTCATTAATTTTTGGTGTCCCACAAGGGACATCGATGTCTATGTTTCAAGTGTAGACCTTGCAGATCTCTTCCACTGGTAGTATCCTGCCAGTGGTCTGGGAAGCAGTTGTGTGTTTACCTTTATTGTGTGTCTGTATGTCTCACTGGCCTAGCTGGGGGGGTGATGCTACCTGTTACTCATTTGTTTATTGGACCTCCCACCAACCTATGCCTGGCCTGTGAACATATGTTACTCATAATTGCTTTATCATATCCTAGATATATACATGTGTATGTTGTGTTGTTGTGTCTTTCGGCTTTTCCCGGTTTTATATATCTATATATATATATATATATATATATATATATATATATATATATATATATATATATATATACATATATATAAAATCTAACGACATATGGGTCTTATGTGGGTATGTATCTGTATTATTTCTCTGTATGTATATATACGTACTACAGAGAGGGAGAGGCATATCTCTATGTCGCTGTGGGTAGATATACACACACATATAGCTCTACATGGCCATGGTGGTACGGCGGTAGCATTGTTACCTCACAGCAAGAGGTTCTCCCATTTGATTCGTGGCTTGGCTTGGGAGTGCCTTCTGTGTGGAGTCTGCATGTCTTCCCCACAGTTGGGTAGCGTTCGAAAGACATGCATGTGCAAATGGGCATGCCTTTGTTGAAGGTTGGGCATCAAGCTGGCACCTTGGCGTTTCGTAAAAAATCTACTGCCAATCATTAGCGGACCAGAGTTCCGCTGTGGCAACCCCTTACCGGGAAAAAGCTGAAAGACAAACAACAACATATACCTCTACCTGTGGTTATTCCGTTCCTTGCCAAATAGATTACACTTTGCTTTAGTGGGCCTCACAGTGGGTGTGGCTGCTCGTTGGGTGACGTCTCTGCCAATGAACACATTTGCTTGCATCCCTAGGGCTGTCTATATTGGCCAACATCAGCCAACACTTGCACACCTAGACCCATAAGTAGCTACGGGTAGCTACCCATAGTTCCTCCACCCTCGCCTCCTCAACAGCACCTATCCTTACTCTGAGACCTTGTTGGTTCTGGACACACCAATACACGCTGCCCACCCTCCACTTCATGGGACCCATTTCATACAATTGTTTCGGCCCGTGGGTCATTAGGGATACCCACCCTTGTATTCTGAGTCTGTATACACCGTGGACAAAATTGATCTATCACAATTCTATGGTTTGGCCAATTTTTGGTGTGTCCCGCAAGGGACGCTCCAGTTTGTGTTCCATGATTAGAATCCATGGGTGCACTGTGTACACCCCTGGTTGTATCCTGCCTGTGGTCTGGGGAGCAATGGACACTTTACATTGATTGCGTGTATATTTCCCATGTCCGTCTGGGGAGGTGGTGGAAGGGCATGCTGCGTGTGTCATGTTTCTTGCCTGTGCTCCTCACTTCCACTGGCATAGCCTGTGAACATATG